>NW_027315285.1:0-43501 GCF_023375885.2 Dermacentor andersoni | reverse complement strand
ACAACCACGCGAGACAGATTTTGCATGCACATCTTGTGGTTTTGCAGAAAACTTCAATCTCGTCTACCAAAGATGCATGTGCATGCTTAAAACGCATTTTCGCACAAATCCGTGCGCAGGTGCTAAAAAGAGCAGCATCGGCATGCTTAGCACGTTGTTTGGTAGAAATCCACGTGCGCGTTCTGCGAAAGCACCATTTGCATGCACATCTTGTGGTTTTGCAGAAAACTTCAATCTCGTCTACCAAAAGATGCATGTGCATGCTTAAAACGCGTTTTCGCACGAATCCGTGCGCGGGTGCTAAAAAGAGCAGCATCGGCATGCTTAGCACGTTGTTTGGTAGACATCCACGTGCGCGTTCTGCGAAAAGCACCATTTGCATGCACATCTTGTGGTTTTGCAGAAAACTTCAATCTCGTCTACCAAAAGATGCATGTGCATGCTTAAAACGCGTTTTCGCACGAATCCGTGCCGGGTGCTAAAAGAGCAGCATCGGCATGCTTAGCACGTTGTTTGTAGAAATCCACGTGCGCGTTCTGCGGAAAGCAACATTTGCATGCACATCTTGTGGTTTTGCAGAAAACTTCAATCTCGTCTACCAAAAGATGCATGTGCATGCTTAAAACGCGTTTTCGCACAAATCCATGCGCGGGTGCTAAAAAGAGCAGCATCGCATGCTTAGCACGTTGTTTGGTAGAAATCCACGTGGCGTTCAGCGAAAAGCACCATTTGCATGCACATCTTGTGGTTTTGCAGAAAACTTCCATCTCGTCTACCAAAAGATGCATGTGCATGCTTAAAACGCGTTTTCGCACGAATCCGTGCGCGGGTGCTAAAAAGAGCAGCATCGGCATGCTTAGCACGTTGTTTGGTAGAAATCCACGTGCGCGTTCTGCGAAAAGCACCATTTGCATGCACATCTTGTGGTTTTGCAGAAAACTTCAATCTCGTCTACCAAAAGATGCATGTGCATGCTTAAAACGCGTTTTCGCACGAATCCATCCGCGGGTGCTAAAAAGAGCAGCATCGGCATGCTTAGCACGTTGTTTGGTAGAACTCCACGTGCGCGTTCTGCGAAAAGCACCATTTGCATGCACATCTTGTGGCTTTGCAGAAAACTTCAATCTCGTCTACCAAAAGATGCATGTGCATGCTTAAAACGCGTTTTCGCACGTATCCTTGCGCGGGTGCTAAAAAGAGCAGCATCGGCATGCTTAGCACGTTGTTTGGTAGAAATCCACGTGCGCGTTCTGCGAAAAGCACCATTTGCATGACACATCTTGTGGTTTTGCAGAAAACTTCAATCTCGTCTACCAAAAGATGCATGTGCATGCTTAAAACGCGTTTTCGCACGAATCCGTGCGCGGGTGCTAAAAAGAGCAGCATCGGCATGCTTACCACGTTGTTTGGTAGAAATCCACGTGCGAGTTCTGCGAAAAGCACCATTTGCAAGCCATCTTGGGGTTTTGCAGAAAACTTCAATCTCGTCTACCAAAAGATGCATGTGCATGCTTAAAACGCGTTTTCGCACGATCCGTGCGCGGGTGCTAAAAAGAGCAGCATCGGCATGCTTAGCACGTTGTTTGGTAGAAATCCACGTGCGCGTTCTGCGAAAAGCACCATTTGCATGCACATCTTGTGGTTTTGCAGAAAACTTCAATCTCGTCTACCAAAGATGCATGTGCATGCTTAAAACGCGTTTTCGCACGAATCCGTGCGCGGGTGCTAAAAAGAGCAGCATCGGCATGCTTAGCACGTTGTTTGGTAGAAATCCACGTGCGCGTTCTGCGAAAAGCACCATTTGCATGCACATCTTGTGGTTTTGCAGAAAACTTCAATCTCGTCTACCAAAAGATGCATGTGCATGCTTAAAACGCATTTTCGCACAAATCCGTGCGCGGGTGCTAAAAAGAGCAGCATCGGCATGCTTAGCACGTTGTTTGGTAGAAATCCACGTGCGCGTTCTGCGAAAAGCACCATTTGCATGCACATCTTGTGGTTTTGCAGAAAACTTCAATCTCGTCTACCAAAAGATGCATGTGCATGCTTAAAACGCGTTTTCGCACGATTCCGTGCGCGGGTGCTAAAAAGAGCAGCATCGGCATGCTTAGCACGTTGTTTGGTAGAAATCCACGTGCGCGTTCTGCGAAAAGCACCATTTGCATGCACATCTTGTGGTTTTGCAGAAAACTTCAATCTCGTCTACCAAAAGATGCATGTGCATGCTTAAAACGCGTTTTCGCACGAATCCGTGCGCGGGTGCTAAAAAGAGCAGCATCGGCATGCTTAGCACGTTGTTTGGTAGAAATCCACGTGCGCGTTCTGCGAAAAGCACCATTTGCATGCACGTCTTGTGGTTTTGCAGAAAACTTCATCTCGTCTACCAAAAGATGCATGTGCATGCTTAAAACGCGTTTTCGCACGAATCCGTGCGCGGGTGCTAAAAAGAGCAGCATCGGCATGCTTAGCACGTTGTTTGGTAGAAATCCACGTGCGCGTTCTGCGAAAAGCACCATTTGCATGCACATCTTGTGGTTTTGCAGAAAACTTCAATCTCGTCTACCAAAAGATGCATGTGCATGCTTAAAACGCGTTTCGCACGAATCCGTGCGCGGGTGCTAAAAAGAGCAGCATCGGCATGCTTAGCACGTTGTTTGGTAGAAATCCACGTGCGCGTTCTGCGAAAAGCACCATTTGCATGCACATCTTGTGGTTTTGCAGAAAACTTCAATCTCGTCTACCAAATGATGCATGTGCATGCTTAAAACGCGTTTTCGCATAAATCCATGCGCGGGTGCTAAAAAGAGCAGCATCGGCATGCTTAGCACGTTGTTTGGTAGAAATCCACGTGGGCGTTCAGCGAAAAGCACCATTTGCAATGCACATCTTGTGGTTTTGCAGAAACTTCAATCTCGTCTACCAAAAGATGCATGTGCATGTTTAAAACGCGTTTTCGCACGAATCCGTGCGCGGGTGCTAAAAAGAGCAGCATCGGCATGCTTAGCACGTTGTTTGGTAGAAATCCACGTGCGCGTTCTGCGAAAAGCACCATTTGCATGCACATCTTGTGGTTTTGCAGAAAACTTCAATCTCGTCTACCAAAAGATGCATGTGCATGCTTAAAACGCGTTTTCGCACGTATCCGTGCGCGGGTGCTAAAAAGAGCAGCATCGGCATGCTTAGCACGTTGTTTGGTAGAAATCCACGTGCGCGTTCTGCGAAAAGCACCATTTGCATGCACATCTTGTGGTTTTGCAGAAAACTTCAATCTCGTCTACCAAAAGATGCATGTGCATGCTTCAAACGCGTTTTCGCACGAATCCGTGCGCGGGTGCTAAAAGAGCAGCATCGGCATGCTTAGCACGTTGTTTGGTAGAAATCCACGTGGGCGTTCTGCGAAAAGCACCATTTGCATGCACATCTTGTGGTTTTGCAGAAAACTTCAATCTCGTCTACCAAAAGATGCATGTGCATGCTTAAAACGCGTTTCGCACGAATCCGTGCGCGGGTGCTAAAAAGAGCAGCATCGGCATGCTTAGCACGTTGTTTGGTAGAAATCCACGTGCGCGTTCTGCGAAAAGCACCATTTGCATGCACATCTTGTGGTTTTGCAGAAAACTTCAATCTCGTCTACCAAAACATGCATGTGCATGCTTAAAACGCGTTTTCGCACAAATCCGTGCGCGGGTGCTAAAAAGAGCAGCATCGGCATGTTTAGCACGTTGTTTGGTAGAAATCCACGTGCGCGTTCTGCGAAAAGCACCATTTGCATGCACATCTTGTGGTTTTGCAGAAAACTTCAATCTCGTCTACCAAAAGATGCATGTGCATGCTTAAAACGCGTTTTCGCACGAATCCGTGCGCGGGTGCTAAAAAGAGCAGCATCGGCATGCTTAGCACGTTGTTTGGTAGAAATCCACGTGCGCGTTCTGCGAAAAGCACCATTTGCATGCACATCTTGTGGTTTTGCAGAAACTTCAATCTCGTCTACCAAAAGATGCATGTGCATGCTTAAAACGCGTTTTCGCACGAATCCGTGCGCGGGTGCTAAAAAGAGCAGCATCGGCATGCTTAGCACGTTGTTTGGTAGAAACCACGTGCGCGTTCTGCGAAAAGCACCATTTGCATGCACATCTTGTGGTTTTGCAGAAAACTTCAATCTCGTCTACCAAAAGATGCATGTGCATGCTTAAAACGCGTTTTCGCACGAATCCGAGCGCGGGTGCTAAAAAGAGCAGCATCGGCATGCTTAGCACGTTGTTTGGTAGAAATCCACGTGCGCGTTCTGCGAAAAGCACCATTTGCATGCACATCTTGTGGTTTTGCAGAAAACTTCAATCTCGTCTACCAAAGATGCATGTGCATGCTTTAAAACGCGTTTTCGCACGAATCCGTGCGCGGGTGCTAAAAAGAGCAGCATCGGCATGCTTAGCACGTTGTTTGGTAGAAATCCACGTGCGCGTTCTGCGAAAAGCACCATTTGCATGCACATGTTGTGGTTTTGCAGAAAACTTCAATCTCGTCTACCAAAAGATGCATGTGCATGCTTAAACGCGTTTTCGCACGAATCCGTGCGCGGGTGCTAAAAAGAGCAGCATCGGCATGCTTAGCACGTTGTTTGGTAGAAATCCACGTGCGCGTTCTGCGAAAAAGCACCATTTGCATGCACATCTTGTGGTTTTGCAGAAAACTTCAATCTCGTCTACCAAAAGATGCATGTGCATGCTTAAAACGCGTTTTCGCACGAATCCGTGCGCGGGTGCTAAAAAGAGCAGCATCGGCATGCTTAGCACGTTGTTTGGTAGAAATCCACGTGCGCGTTTTGCGAAAAGCACCATTTGCATGCACATCTTGTGGTTTTGCAGAAAACTTCAATCTCGTCTACCAAAAGATGCATGTGCATGCTTAAAAACGCGTTTTCGCACGAATCCGTGCGCGGGTGCTAAAAAGAGCAGCATCGGCATGCTTAGCACGTTGTTTGGTAGAAATCCACGTGCGCGTTCTGCGAAAAGCACCATTTGCATGCACATCTTGTGGTTTTGCAGAAAACTTCAATCTCGTCTACCAAAAGATGCATGTGCATGCTTAAAACGCGTTTTCGCACAAATCCATGCGCGGTGCTAAAAAAGAGCAGCATCGGCATGCTTAGCACGTTGTTTGGTAGAAATCCACGTGGGCGTTCAGCGAAAAGCACCATTTGCAGGCACATCTTGTGGTTTTGCAGAAAACTTCAATCTCGTCTACCAAAAGATGCATGTGCAAGCTTAAAACGCGTTTTCGCACGAATCCGTGCGCGGGTGCTAAAAAGAGCAGCATCGGTATGCTTAGCACGTTGTTTGGTAGAAATCCACGTGCGCGTTCTGCGAAAAGCACCATTTGCATGCACATCTTGTGGTTTTGCAGAAAACTTCAATCTCGTCTACCAAAAGATGCATGTGCATGCTTAAAACGCGTTTTCGCACAAATCCATGCGCGGTTGCTAAAAAGAGCAGCATCGGCATGCTTAGCACGTTGTTTGGTAGAAATCCACGTGCGCGTTCTGCGAAAAGCACCATTTGCATGCACATCTTGTGGTTTTGCAGAAAACTTCAATCTCGTCTACCAAAAGGTGCATGTGCATGCTTAAAACGCGTTTTCGCACAAATCCGTGCGCGGTTGCTAAAAAGAGCAGCATCGGCATGCTTAGCACGTTGTTTGGTAGAAATCCACGTGGGCGTTCTGCGAAAAGCACCATTTGCATGCACATCTTGTGGTTTTGCAGAAACCTTCAATCTCGTCTACCAAAGATGCATGTGCACTGCTTAAAACGCGTTTCGCACGAATCCGTGCGCGGGTGCTAACAAGAGCAGCGTCGGCATGCTTAGCACGTTGTTTGGTAGAAATCCACGTGCGCGTTCTGCGAAAAGCACCATTTGCATGCACATCTTGTGGTTTTGGAGAAAACTTCAATCTCGTCTACCAAAAGATGCATGTGCATGCTTAAAACGCGTTTTCGCACGAATCCGTGCGCGGGTGCTAAAAAGAGCAGCATCGGCATGCTTAGCACGTTGTTTGGTAGAAATCCACGTGCGCGTTCGGCGAAAAGCACCATTTGCATGCACATCTTGTGGTGTTGCAGAAAACTTCAATCTCGTCTACCAAAAGATGCATGTGCATGCTTAAAACGCGTTTTCGCACGAACCCATGCGCGGGTGCTAAAAAGAGCAGCATCGGCATGCTTAGCACGTTGTTTGGTAGAAATCCACGTGCGCGTTCTGCGAAAAAGCACCATTTGCATGCACATCTTGTGGTTTTGCAGAAAACTTCAATCTCGTCTACCAAAAGATGCATGTGCATGCTTAAAACGCGTTTTCGCACGAATCCGTGCGCAGGTGCTAAAAAGAGCAGCATCGGCATGCTTAGCACGTTGTTTGGTAGAAATCCACGTGCGCGTTCTGCGAAAAGCACCATTTGCATGCTCATCTTGTGGTTTTGCAGAAAACTTCAATCTCGTCTACCAAAAGATGCATGTGCATGCTTAAAACGCGTTTTCGCACGAATCCGTGCGCGGGTGCTAAAAAGAGCAGCATCGGCATGCTTAGCACGTTGTTTGGTAGAAATCCACGTGCGCGTTCGGCGAAAAGCACCATTTGCATGCACATCTTGTGGTTTTGCAGAAAACTTCAATCTCGTCTAGCAAAAGATGCATGTGCATGCCTAAAACGCGTTTTCGCACGAATCCGTGCGCGGGTGCTAAAAAGAGCAGCATCGGCATGCTTAGCACGTTGTTTGGTAGAAATCCACGTGCGCGTTCTGCGAAAAGCACCATTTGAATGCACATCTTGTGGTTTTGCAGAAAACTTCAATCTCGTCTACCAAAAGATGCATGTGCATGCTTAAAACGCGTTTTCGCACGAATCCATGCGCCGGGTGCTAAAAAGAGCAGCTCGGCATGCTTAGCACGTTTGTAGAAATCACGTGCGCGTTCTGCGAAAAGCACCATTTGCATGCACATCTTGTGGTTTTGCAGAAAACTTCAATCTCGTCTACCAAAAGATGCATGTGCATGCTTAAAACGCGTTTTCGCACGAATCCGTGCGCGGGTGCTAAAAAGAGCAGCATCGGCATGCTTAGCACGTTGTTTGGTAGAAATCCACGTGCGCGTTCTGCGAAAAGCACCATTTGCATGCACATGTTGTGGTTTTGCAGAAAACTTCAATCTCGTCTACCAAAAGATGCATGTGCATGCTTAAAACGCGTTTTCGCACGAATCCGTGCGCGGGTGCTAAAAAGAGCAGCATCGGCATGCTTAGCACGTTGTTTGGTAGAAATCCACGTGCGCGTTCTGCGAAAAGCACCATTTGCATGCACATCTTGTGGTTTTGCAGAAAACTTCAATCTCGTCTACCAAAAGATGCATGTGCATGCTTAAAACGCGTTTTCGCACGAATCCGAGCGCGGGTGCTAAAAAGAGCAGCATCGGCATGCTTAGCACGTTGTTTGGTAGAAATCCACGTGCGCGTTCTGCGAAAAGCACCATTTGCATGCACATCTTGTGGTTTTGCAGAAAACTTCAATCTCGTCTACCAAAAGATGCATGTGCATGCTTAAAACGCGTGTTCGCACGAATCCGTGCGCGGGTGCTAAAAAGAGCAGCATCGGCATGCTTAGCACGTTGTTTGGTAGAAATCCACGTGCGCGTTCTGCGAAAAGCACCATTTGCATGCACATCTTGTGGTTTTGCAGAAAACTTCAATCTCGTCTACCAAAAGATGCATGTGCATGCTTAAAACGCGTGTTCGCACGAATCCGTGCGCGGGTGCTAAAAAGAGCAGCATCGGCATGCTTAGCACGTTGTTTGGTAGAAATCCACGTGCGCGTTCTGCGAAAAGCACCATTTGCATGCACATATTGTGGTTTTGCAGAAAACTTCAATCTCGTCTACCAAAAGATGCATGTGCATGCTTAAAACGCGTTTTCGCACAAATCCATGCGCGGGTGCTAAAAAGAGCAGCATCGGCATGCTTAGCACGTTGTTTGGTAGAAATCCACGTGGGCGTTCAGCGAAAAGCACCATTTGCATGCACATCTTGTGGTTTTGCAGAAAACTTCAATCTCGTCTACCAAAAGATGCAAGTGCATGCTTAAAACGCGTTTTCGCACGAATCCGTGCGCGGGTGCTAAAAAGAGCAGCATCGGCATGCTTAGCACGTTGTTTGGTAGAAATCCACGTGCGCGTTCTGCGAAAAGCACCATTTGCATGCACATCTTGTGGTTTTGCAGAAAACTTCAATCTCGTCTACCAAAAGATGCATGTGCATGCTTAAAACGCGTTTTCGCACAAATCCATGCGCGGTTGCTAAAAAGAGCAGCATCGGCATGCTTAGCACGTTGTTTGGTAGAAATCCACGTGCGCGTTCTGCGAAAAGCACCATTTGCATGCACATCTTGTGGTTTTGCAGAAAACTTCAATCTCGTCTACCAAAAGGTGCATGTGCATGCTTAAAACGCGTTTTCGCACAAATCCGTGCGCGGGTGCTAAAAAGAGCAGCATCGGCATGCTTAGCACGTTGTTTGGTAGAAATCCACGTGGGCGTTCTGCGAAAAGCACCATTTGCATGCACATCTTGTGGTTTTGCAGAAACCTTCAATCTCGTCTACCAAAAGATGCATGTGCATGCTTAAAACGCGTTTTCGCACGAATCCGTGCGCGGGTGCTAACAAGAGCAGCATCGGCATGCTTAGCACGTTGTTTGGTAGAAATCCACGTGCGCGTTCTGCGAAAAGCACCATTTGCATGCACATCTTGTGGTTTTGCAGAAAACTTCAATCTCGTCTACCAAAAGATGCATGTGCATGCTTAAAACGCGTTTTCGCACGAATCCGTGCGCGGGTGCTAAAAAGAGCAGCATCGGCATGCTTAGCACGTTGTTTGGTAGAAATCCACGTGCGCGTTCGGCGAAAATGCACCATTTGCATGCACATCTTGTGGTTTTGCAGAAAACTTCAATCTCGTCTACCAAAAGATGCATGTGCATGCTTAAAACGCGTTTTCGCACGAACCCATGCGCGGGTGCTAAAAAGAGCAGCATCGGCATGCTTAGCACGTTGTTTGGTAGAAATCCACGTGCGCGTTCGGCGAAAAGCACCATTTGCATGCACATCTTGTGGTTTTGCAGAAAACTTCAATCTCGTCTACCAAAAGATGCATGTGCATGCTTAAAACGCGTTTTCGCACGAACCCATGCGCGGGTGCTAAAAAGAGCAGCATCGGCATGCTTAGCACGTTGTTTGGTAGAAATCCACGTGCGCGTTCTGCGAAAAGCACCATTTGCATGCACATCTTGTGGTTTTGCAGAAAACTTCAATCTCGTCTACCAAAAGATGCATGTGCATGCTTAAAACGCGTTTTCGCACGAATCCGTGCGCAGGTGCTAAAAAGAGCAGCATCGGCATGCTTAGCACGTTGTTTGGTAGAAATCCACGTGCGCGTTCTGCGAAAAGCACCATTTGCATGCACATCTTGGGGTTTTGCAGAAAACTTCAATCTCGTCTACCAAAAGATGCATGTGCATGCTTAAAACGCGTTTTCGCACGAATCCGTGCGCGGGTGCTAAAAAGAGCAGCATCGGCGTGCTTAGCACGTTGTTTGGTAGAAATCCACGTGCGCGTTCGGCGAAAAGCACCATTTGCATGCACATCTTGTGGTTTTGCAGAAAACTTCAATCTCGTCTAGCAAAAGATGCATGTGAATGCTTAAAACGCGTTTTCGCACGAATCCGTGCGCGGGTGCTAAAAAGAGCAGCATCGGCATGCTTAGCACGTTGTTTGGTAGAAATCCACGTGCGCGTTCTGCGAAAAGCACCATTTGCATGCACATCTTGTGGTTTTGCAGAAAAACTTCAATCTCGTCTACCAAAAGATGCATGTGCATGCTTAAAACGCGTTTTCGCACGAATCCATGCGCGGGTGCTAAAAAGAGCAGCATCGGCATGCTTAGCACGTTTGGTAGAAATCCACGTGCGCGTTCTGCGAAAAGCACCATTTGCATGCACATCTTGTGGTTTTGCAGAAAACTTCAATCTCGTCTACCAAAAGATGCATGTGCATGCTTAAAACGCGTTTTCGCACGAATCCGTGCGCGGGTGCTAAAAAGAGCAGCATCGGCATGCTTAGCACGTTGTTTGGTAGAAATCCACGTGCGCGTTCGGCGAAAAGCACCATTTGCATGCACATCTTGTGGTTTTGCAGAAAACTTCAATCTCGTCTACCAAAAGATGCATGTGCATGCTTAAAACGCGTTTTCGCACGAACCCATGCGCGGGTGCTAAAAAGAGCAGCATCGGCATGCTTAGCACGTTGTTTGGTAGAAATCCACGTGCGCGTTCTGCGAAAAGCACCATTTGCATGCACATCTTGTGGTTTTGCAGAAAACTTCAATCTCGTCTACCAAAAGATGCATGTGCATGCTTAAAACGCGTTTTCGCACGAATCCGTGCGCAGGTGCTAAAAAGAGCAGCATCGGCATGCTTAGCACGTTGTTTGGTAGAAATCCACGTGCGCGTTCTGCGAAAAGCACCATTTGCATGCACATCTTGGGGTTTTGCAGAAAACTTCAATCTCGTCTACCAAAAGATGCATGTGCATGCTTAAAACGCGTTTTCGCACGAATCCGTGCGCGGGTGCTAAAAAGAGCAGCATCGGCGTGCTTAGCACGTTGTTTGGTAGAAATCCACGTGCGCGTTCGGCGAAAAGCACCATTTGCATGCACATCTTGTGGTTTTGCAGAAAACTTCAATCTCGTCTAGCAAAAGATGCATGTGAATGCTTAAAACGCGTTTTCGCACGAATCCGTGCGCGGGTGCTAAAAAGAGCAGCATCGGCGTGCTTAGCACGTTGTTTGGTAGAAATCCACGTGCGCGTTCTGCGAAAAGCACCATTTGCATGCACATCTTGTGGTTTTGCAGAAAACTTCAATCTCGTCTACCAAAAGATGCATGTGCATGCTTAAAACGCGTTTTCGCACGAATCCATGCGCGGGTGCTAAAAAGAGCACCATCGGCATGCTTAGCACGTTTGGTAGAAATCCACGTGCGCGTTCTGCGAAAAGCACCATTTGCATGCACATCTTGTGGTTTTGCAGAAAACTTCAATCTCGTCTACCAAAAGATGCATGTGCATGCTTAAAACGCGTTTTCGCACGAATCCGTGCGCGGGTGCTAAAAAGAGCAGCATCGGCATGCTTAGCACGTTGTTTGGTAGAAATCCACGTGCGCGTTCTGCGAAAAGCACCATTTGCATGCACATGTTGTGGTTTTGCAGAAAACTTCAATCTCGTCTACCAAAAGATGCATGTGCATGCTTAAAACGCGTTTTCGCACGAATCCGTGCGCGGGTGCTAAAAAGAGCAGCATCGGCATGCTTAGCACGTTGTTTGGTAGAAATCCACGTGCGCGTTCTGCGAAAAGCACCATTTGCATGCACATCTTGTGGTTTTGCAGAAAACTTCAATCTCGTCTACCAAAAGATGTGCATGCTTAAAACGCGTTTTCGCACGAATCCGTGCGCGGGTGCTAAAAAGAGCAGCATCGGCATGCTTAGCACGTTGTTTGGTAGAAATCCACGTGCGCGTTCTGCGAAAAGCACCATTTGCATGCACATCTTGTGGTTTTGCAGAAAACTTCAATCTCGTCTACCAAAAGATGCATGTGCATGCTTAAAACGCGTTTTCGCACGAATCCGTGCGCGGGTGCTAAAAAGAGCAGCATCGGCATGCTTAGCACGTTGTTTGGTAGAAATCCACGTGCGCGTTCTGCGAAAAGCACCATTTGCATGCACATCTTGTGGTTTTGCAGAAAACTTCAATCTCGTCTACCAAAAGATGCATGTGCATGCTTAAAACGCGTTTTCGCACAAATCCATGCGCGGTTGCTAAAAAGAGCAGCATCGGCATGCTTAGCACGTTGTTTGGTAGAAATCCACGTGCGCGTTCTGCGAAAAGCACCATTTGCATGCACATCTTGTGGTTTTGCAGAAAACTTCAATCTCGTCTACCAAAAGGTGCATGTGCATGCTTAAAACGCGTTTTCGCACAAATCCCTGCGCGGGTGCTAAAAAGAGCAGCATCGGCATGCTTAGCACGTTGTTTGGTAGAAATCCACGTGGGCGTTCTGCGAAAAGCACCATTTGCATGCACATCTTGTGGTTTTGCAGAAACCTTCAATCTCGTCTACCAAAAGATGCATGTGCATGCTTAAAACGCGTTTTCGCACGAATCCGTGCGCGGGTGCTAACAAGAGCAGCATCGGCATGCTTAGCACGTTGTTTGGTAGAAAAACACGTGCGCGTTCTGCGAAAAGCACCATTTGCATGCACATCTTGTGGTTTTGCAGAAAACTTCAATCTCGTCTACCAAAAGATGCATGTGCATGCTTAAAACGCGTTTTCGCACGAATCCGTGCGCGGGTGCTAAAAAGAGCAGCATCGGCATGCTTAGCACGTTGTTTGGTAGAAATCCAGGTGCGCGTTCGGCGAAAAGCACCATTTGCATGCACATCTTGTGGTTTTGCAGAAAACTTCAATCTCGTCTACCAAAAGATGCATGTGCATGCTTAAAACGCGTTTTCGCACGAACCCATGCGCGGGTGCTAAAAAGAGCAGCATCGGCATGCTTAGCACGTTGTTTGGTAGAAATCCACGTGCGCGTTCTGCGAAAAGCACCATTTGCATGCACATCTTGTGGTTTTGCAGAAAACTTCAATCTCGTCTACCAAAAGATGCATGTGCATGCTTAAAACGCGTTTTCGCACGAATCCGTGCGCAGGTGCTAAAAAGAGCAGCATCGGCATGCTTAGCACGTTGTTTGGTAGAAATCCACGTGCGCGTTCTGCGAAAAGCACCATTTGCATGCACATCTTGTGGTTTTGCAGAAAACTTCAATCTCGTCTACCAAAAGATGTGCATGCTTAAAACGCGTTTTCGCACGAATCCGTGCGCGGGTGCTAAAAAGAGCAGCATCGGCATGCTTAGCACGTTGTTTGGTAGAAATCCACGTGCGCGTTCTGCGAAAAGCACCATTTGCATGCACATCTTGTGGTTTTGCAGAAAACTGCAATCTCGTCTACCAAAAGATGCATGTGCATGCTTAAAACGCGTTTTCGCACGAATCCGTGCGCGGGTGCTAAAAAGAGCAGCATCGGCATGCTTAGCACGTTGTTTGGTAGAAATCCACGTGCGCGTTCTGCGAAAAGCACCATTTGCATGCACATGTTGTGGTTTTGCAGAAAACTTCAATCTCGTCTACCAAAAGATGCATGTGCATGCTTAAAACGCGTTTTCGCACGAATCCATGCGCGGGTGCTAAAAAGAGCAGCATCGGCATGCTTAGCACGTTTGGTAGAAATCACGTGCGCGTTCTGCGAAAAGCACCATTTGCATGCACATCTTGTGGTTTTGCAGAAAACTTCAATCTCGTCTACCAAAGATGCCTGTGCATGCTTAAAACGCCGTTTCGCACGAATCCGTGCGCGGGTGCTAAAAAGAGCAGCATCGGCATGCTTAGCACGTTGTTTGGTAGAAATCCACGTGCGCGTTCTGCGAAAAGCACCATTTGCATGCACATGTTGTGGTTTTGCAGAAAACTTCAATCTCGTCTACCAAAAGATGCATGTGCATGCTTAAAACGCGTTTTCGCACGAATCCGTGCGCGGGTGCTAAAAAGAGCAGCATCGGCATGCTTAGCACGTTGTTTGGTAGAAATCCACGTGCGCGTTCTGCGAAAGCACCATTTGCATGCACATCTTGTGGTTTTGCAGAAAACTTCAATCTCGTCTACCAAAAGATGTGCATGCTTAAAACGCGTTTTTCGCACGAATCCGTGCGCGGGTGCTAAAAAGAGCAGCATCGGCATGCTTAGCACGTTGTTTGGTAGAAATCCACGTGCGCGTTCTGCGAAAAGCACCATTTGGCATGCACATCTTGTGGTTTTGCAGAAAACTGGCAATCTCGTCTACCCAAAAAGATGCATGTGCATGCTTAAAACGCGTTTTCCGCACGAATCCGTGCGCGGGTGCTAAAAGAGCAGCATCGGCATGCTTAGCACGTTGTTTGGGTAGAAATCCACGTGCGCGTTCTGCGAAAAGCACCATTTGCATGCACAGCTCGTGGTTTTGCAGAAAACTTCAATCTCGTCTACCAAAAGATGCATGTGCATGCTTAAAACGCGTTTCGAACGAATCCGTGCGCGGGTGCCTAAAAGAGCAGCATCGGCATGCTTAGCACGTTGTTTGCTAGAAATCCACGTGCGCGTTCTGCGAAAAGCACCATTTGCATGCACATCTTGTGGTTTTGCAGAAAACTTCAATCTCGTCTACCAAAAGATGCCATGTGCATGCTAAAACGCGTTTTCGCACGAATCCATGCGCGGGTGCTAAAAAGAGCAGCATCGGCATGCTTAGCACGTTGTTTGGTAGAAATCCACGTGCGCGTTCTGCGAAAAGCACCATTTGCAATGCACATCTTGTGGTTTTGCAGAAAACTTCAATCTCGTCTACCAAAAGATGCATGTGCATGCTTAAAACGCCTTTTCGCACGAATCCGTGCGCGGGCGTGCTAAAAAGAGCAGCAATCGGCATGCTTAGCACGTTGTTTGGTAGAAATCCACGTGCGCGTTCTGCGAAAAGGCACAATTTGCATGCACATGTTGTGGTTTTGCAGAAAACTTCAATCTCGTCTACCAAAAGATGCATGTGCATGCTTAAAACGCGTTTTCGCACGAATCCGTGCGCGGTGCTAAAAGAGCAGCATCGGCATGCTTAGCACGTTGTTTGGTAGAAATCCACGTGCGCGTTCTGCGAAAAGCACCATTTGCATGCACATCTTGTGGTTTTGCAGAAAACTTCAATCTCGTCTACCAAAAGATGTGCATGCTTAAAACGCGTTTTCGCACGAATCCGTGCGCGGGTGCTAAAAAGAGCAGCATCGGCATGCTTAGCACGTTGTTTGGTAGAAATCCACGTGCGCGTTCTGCGAAAAGCACCATTTGCATGCACATCTTGTGGTTTTGCAGAAAACTGCAATCTCGTCTACCAAAAGATGCATGTGCATGCTTAAAACGCGTTTCGCACGAATCCGTGCGCGGGTGCTAAAAAGAGCAGCATCGGCATGCTTAGCACGTTGTTTGGTAGAAATCCACGTGCGCGTTCTGCGAAAAGCACCATTTGCATGCCACATGTTGTGGTTTTGCAGAAAACTTCAATCTCGTCTACCAAAAGATGCATGTGCAATGCTTAAAACGCGTTTTCGAACGAATCCGTGCGCGGGTGCTAAAAAGAGCAGCATCGGCATGCTTAGCACGTTGTTTGCTAGAAATCCACGTGCGCGTTCTGCGAAAGCACCATTTGCATGCACATCTTGTGGTTTTGCAGAAAACTTCAATCTCGTCTACCAAAAGATGTGCATGCTTAAAACGCGTTTTCGCACGAATCCGTGCGCGGGTGCTAAAAAGAGCAGCATCGGCATGCTTAGCACGTGTTTGGTAGAAATCCACGTGCGCGTTCTGCGAAAAGCACCATTTGCATGCACATCTTGTGGTTTTGCAGAAAACTGCAATCTCGTCTACCAAAAGATGCATGTGCATGCTTAAAACGCGTTTTCGCACGAATCCGTGCGCGGGTGCTAAAAAGAGCAGCATCGGCATGCTTAGCACGTTGTTTGGTAGAAATCCACGTGCGCGTTCTGCGAAAAGCACCATTTGCATGCACATCTTGTGGTTTTGCAGAAAACTTCAATCTCGTCTACCAAAAGATGCATGTGCATGCTTAAAACGCGTTTTCGAACGAATCCGTGCGCGGGTGCTAAAAGGAGCAGCATCGGCAATGCTTAGCACGTTGTTTGCTAGAAATCCACGTGGGCGTTCTGCGAAAAGCACCATTTGCATGCACATCTTGTGGTTTTGCAGAAAACTTCAATCTCGTCTACCAAAAGATGCATGTTCCTGCTTAAAAACGCGTTTTCGCACAAATCCGTGCGCGGGTGCTAAAAAGAGCAGCATCGGCATGCTTAGCACGTTTGTTTGGTAGGAAATCCACGTGCGCGTTCTGCGAAAAGCACCATTTGCATGCACATCTTGTGGTTTTGCAGAAAACTTCAATCTCGTCTACCAAAAGATGCATGTGCATGCTTAAAAACGCGTTTTCGCACGAATCCATGCGCGGGTGCTAAAAAGAGCAGCATCGGCATGCTTAGCACGTTTGGTAGAAATCCACGTGCGCGTTCTGCGAAAGCACCATTTGCATGCACATCTTGTGGTTTTGCAGAAAACTTCAATCTCGTCTACCAAAAGATGCATGTGCATGCTTAAAACGCGTTTTCGCACGAATCCGTGCGCGGGTGCTAAAAAGAGCAGCATCGGCATGCTTAGCACGTTGTTTGGTAGAAATCCACGTGCGCGTTCTGCGAAAAGCACCATTTGCATGCACATCTTGTGGTTTTGCAGAAAACTGCAATCTCGTCTACCAAAAGATGCATGTGCATGCTTAAAACGCGTTTTCGCACGAATCCGTGCGCGGGTGCTAAAAAGAGCAGCATCGGCATGCTTAGCACGTTGTTTGGTAGAAATCCACGTGCGCGTTCTGCGAAAAGCACCATTTGCATGCACATCTTGTGGTTTTGCAGAAAACTTCAATCTCGTCTACCAAAAGATGTGCATGCTTAAAACGCGTTTTCGAACGAATCCGTGCGCGGGTGCTAAAAAGAGCAGCATCGGCATGCTTAGCACGTTGTTTGCTAGAAATCCACGTGCGCGTTCTGCGAAAAGCACCATTTGCATGCACATCTTGTGGTTTTGCAGAAAACTGCAATCTCGTCTACCAAAAGATGCATGTGCATGCTTAAAACGCGTTTTCGAACGAATCCGTGCGCGGGTGCTAAAAAGAGCAGCATCGGCATGCTTAGCACGTTGTTTGGTAGAAATCCACGTGCGCGTTCTGCGAAAAGCACCATTTGCATGCACAGCTCGTGGTTTTGCAGAAAACTTCAATCTCGTCTACCAAAAGATGCATGTGCATGCTTAAAACACGTTTTCGAACGAATCCGTGCGCGGGTGCTAAAAAGAGCAGCATCGGCATGCTTAGCACGTTGTTTGCTAGAAATCCACGTGCGCGTTCTGCGAAAAGCACCATTTGCATGCACATCTTGTGGTTTTGCAGAAAACTTCAATCTCGTCTACCAAAAGATGCATGTGCATGCTTAAAACGCGTTTTCGCACGAATCCGTGCGCGGGTGCTAAAAAGAGCAGCATCGGCATGCTTAGCACGTTGTTTGGTAGAAATCCACGTGCGCGTTCTGCGAAAAGCACCATTTGCATGCACATCTTGTGGTTTTGCAGAAAACTGCAATCTCGTCTACCAAAAGATGCATGTGCATGCTTAAAACGCGTTTTCGCACGAATCCGTGCGCGGGTGCTAAAAAGAGCAGCATCGGCATGCTTAGCACGTTGTTTGGTAGAAATCCACGTGCGCGTTCTGCGAAAAGCACCATTTGCATGCACATCTTGTGGTTTTGCAGAAAACTTCAATCTCGTCTACCAAAAGATGTGCATGCTTAAAACGCGTTTTCGAACGAATCCGTGCGCGGGTGCTAAAAAGAGCAGCATCGGCATGCTTAGCACGTTGTTTGCTAGAAATCCACGTGCGCGTTCTGCGAAAAGCACCATTTGCATGCACATCTTGTGGTTTTGCAGAAAACTGCAATCTCGTCTACCAAAAGATGCATGTGCATGCTTAAAACGCGTTTTCGAACGAATCCGTGCGCGGGTGCTAAAAAGAGCAGCATCGTCATGCTTAGCACGTTGTTTGGTAGAAATCCACGTGCGCGTTCTGCGAAAAGCACCATTTGCATGCACAGCTCGTGGTTTTGCAGAAAACTTCAATCTCGTCTACCAAAAGATGCATGTGCATGCTTAAAACACGTTTTCGAACGAATCCGTGCGCGGGTGCTAAAAAGAGCAGCATCGGCATGCTTAGCACGTTGTTTGCTAGAAATCCACGTGCGCGTTCTGCGAAAAGCACCATTTGCATGCACATCTTGTGGTTTTGCAGAAAACTTCAATCTCGTCTACCAAAAGATGCATGTGCATGCTTAAAACGCGTTTTCGCACGAATCCATGCGCGGGTGCTAAAAAGAGCAGCATCGGCATGCTTAGCACGTTTGGTAGAAATCCACGTGCGCGTTCTGCGAAAAGCACCATTTGCATGCACATCTTGTGGTTTTGCAGAAAACTTCAATCTCGTCTACCAAAAGATGCATGTGCATGCTTAAAACGCCTTTTCGCACGAATCCGTGCGCGGGTGCTAAAAAGAGCAGCATCGGCATGCTTAGCACGTTGTTTGGTAGAAATCCACGTGCGCGTTCTGCGAAAAGCACCATTTGCATGCACATGTTGTGGTTTTGCAGAAAACTTCAATCTCGTCTACCAAAAGATGCATGTGCATGCTTAAAACGCGTTTTCGCACGAATCCGTGCGCGGGTGCTAAAAAGAGCAGCATCGGCATGCTTAGCACGTTGTTTGGTAGAAATCCACGTGCGCGTTCTGCGAAAAGCACCAGTTGCATGCACATCTTGTGGTTTTGCAGAAAACTTCAATCTCGTCTACCAAAAGATGTGCATGCTTAAAACGCGTTTTCGCACGAATCCGTGCGCGGGTGCTAAAAAGAGCAGCATCGGCATGCTTAGCACGTTGTTTGGTAGAAATCCACGTGCGCGTTCTGCGAAAAGCACCATTTGCATGCACATCTTGTGGTTTTGCAGAAAACTGCAATCTCGTCTACCAAAAGATGCATGTGCATGCTTAAAACGCGTTTCGCACGAATCCGTGCGCGGGTGCTAAAAAGAGCAGCATCGGCATGCTTAGCACGTTGTTTGGTAGAAATCCACGTGCGCGTTCGGCGAAAAGCACCATTTGCATGCACATCTTGTGGTTTTGCAGAAAACTTCAATCTCGTCTACCAAAAGATGCATGTGCATGCTTAAAACGCGTTTTCGAACGAATCCGTGCGCGGGTGCTAAAAAGAGCAGCATCGGCATGCTTAGCACGTTGTTTGGTAGAAATCCACGTGCGCGTTCTGCGAAAAGCACCATTTGCATGCACATCTTGTGGTTTTGCAGAAAACTTCAATCTCGTCTACCAAAAGATGCATGTGCATGCTTAAAACGCGTTTTCGAACGAATCCGTGCGCGGGTGCTAAAAAGAGCAGCATCGGCATGCTTAGCACGTTGTTTGCTAGAAATCCACGTGCGCGTTCTGCGAAAAGCACCATTTGCATGCACATCTTGCGGTTTTGCAGAAAACTTCAATCTCGTCTACCAAAAGATGCATGTGCATGCTTAAAACACGTTTTCGCACGAATCCGTGCGCGGGTGCTAAAAAGAGCAGCATCGGCATGCTTAGCACGTTGTTTGGTAGAAATCCACGTGCGCGTTCTGCGAAAAGCACCATTTGCATGCACATCTTGTGGTTTTGCAGAAAACTTCAATCTCGTCTACCAAAAGATGCATGTGCATGCTTAAAACGCGTTTTCGAACGAATCCGTGCGCGGGTGCTAAAAAGAGCAGCATCGGCATGCTTAGCACGTTGTTTGGTAGAAATCCACGTGCGCGTTCTGCGAAAAGCACCATTTGCATGCACATCTTGTGGTTTTGCAGAAAACTGTAATCTCGTCTACCAAAAGATGCATGTGCATGCTTAAAACGCGTTTTCGCACGAATCCGTGCGTGGGTGCTAAAAAGAGCAGCATCGGCATGCTTAGCACGTTGTTTGGTAGAAATCCACGTGCGCGTTCTGCGAAAAGCACCATTTGCATGCACATCTTGTGGTTTTGCAGAAAACTTCAATCTCGTCTACCAAAAGATGTGCATGCTTAAAACGCGTTTTCGAACGAATCCGTGCGCGGGTGCTAAAAAGAGCAGCATCGGCATGCTTAGCACGTTGTTTGCTAGAAATCCACGTGCGCGTTCTGCGAAAAGCACCATTTGCATGCACATCTTGTGGTTTTGCAGAAAACTTCAATCTCGTCTACCAAAAGATGCATGTGCATGCTTAAAACGCGTTTTCGAACGAATCCGTGCGCGGGTGCTAAAAAGAGCAGCATCGGCATGCTTAGCACGTTGTTTGCTAGAAATCCACGTGCGCGTTCTGCGAAAAGCACCATTTGCATGCACATCTTGTGGTTTTGCAGAAAACTTCAATCTCGTCTACCAAAAGATGCATGTGCCTGCTTAAAACGCGTTTTCGCACAAATCCGTGCGCGGGTGCTAAAAAGAGCAGCATCGGCATGCTTAGCACGTTGTTTGGTAGAAATCCACGTGCGCGTTCTGCGAAAAGCACCATTTGCATGCACATCTTGTGGTTTTGCAGAAAACTTCAATCTCGTCTACCAAAAGATGCATGTGCATGCTTAAAACGCGTTTTCGCACGAATCCGTGCGCGGGTGCTAAAAAGAGCAGCATCGGCATGCTTAGCACGTTGTTTGGTAGAAATCCACGTGCGCGTTCGGCGAAAAGCACCATTTGCATGCACATCTTGTGGTTTTGCAGAAAACTTCAATCTCGTCTACCAAAAGATGCATGTGCATGCTTAAAACGCGTTTTCGCACGAACCCATGCGCGGGTGCTAAAAAGAGCAGCATCGGCATGCTTAGCACGTTGTTTGGTAGAAATCCACGTGCGCGTTCTGCGAAAAGCACCATTTGCATGCACATCTTGTGGTTTTGCAGAAAACTTCAATCTCGTCTACCAAAAGATGCATGTGCATGCTTAAAACGCGTTTTCGCACGAATCCGTGCGCGGGTGCTAAAAAGAGCAGCATCGGCATGCTTAGCACGTTGTTTGGTAGAAATCCACGTGCGCGTTCTGCGAAAAGCACCATTTGCATGCACATCTTGTGGTTTTGCAGAAAACTTCAATCTCGTCTACCAAAAGATGCATGTGCATGCTTAAAACGCGTTTTCGCACGAATCCATGCGCGGGTGCTAAAAAGAGCAGCATCGGCATGCTTAGCACGTTTGGTAGAAATCCATGTGCGCGTTCTGCGAAAAGCACCATTTGCATGCACATCTTGTGGTTTTGCAGAAAACTGCAATCTCGTCTACCAAAAGATGCATGTGCATGCTTAAAACGCGTTTTCAAACGAATCCGTGCGCGGGTGCTAAAAAGAGCAGCATCGGCATGCTTAGCACGTTGTTTGGTAGAAATCCACGTGCGCGTTCTGCGAAAAGCACCATTTGCATGCACATCTTGTGGTTTTGCAGAAAACTTCAATCTCGTCTACCAAAAGATGCATGTGCATGCTTAAAACGCGTTTTCGAACGAATCCGTGCGCGGGTGCTAAAAAGAGCAGCATCGGCATGCTTAGCACGTTGTTTGCTAGAAATCCACGTGCGCGTTCTGCGAAAAGCACCATTTGCATGCACATCTTGTGGTTTTGCAGAAAACTTCAATCTCGTCTACCAAAAGATGCATGTGCATGCTTAAAACACGTTTTCGCACGAATCCGTGCGCGGGTGCTAAAAAGAGCAGCATCGGCATGCTTAGCACGTTGTTTGGTAGAAATCCACGTGCGCGTTCTGCGAAAAGCACCATTTGCATGCACATCTTGTGGTTTTGCAGAAAACTTCATCCGCGTCTACCAAAAGATGCATGTGCATGCTTAAAACGCGTTTTCGCACGAATCCGTGCGCGGGTGCTAAAAAGAGCAGCATCGGCATGCTTAGCACGTTGTTTGGTAGACATCCACGTGCGCGTTCTGCGAAAAGCACCATTTGCATGCACATCTTGTGGTTTTGCAGAAAACTTCAATCTCGTCTACCAAAAGATGCATGTGCATGCTTAAAACGCGTTTTCGCACGAATCCGTGCGCGGGTGCTAAAAAGAGCAGCATCGGCATGCTTAGCACGTTGTTTGGTAGAAATCCACGTGCGCGTTCTGCGAAAAGCACCATTTGCATGCACATCTTGTGGTTTTGCAGAAAACTTCAATCTCGTCTACCAAAAGATGCATGTGCATGCTTAAAACGCGTTTTCGCACGAATCCGTGCGCGGGTGCTAAAAAGAGCAGCATCGGCATGCTTAGCACGTTGTTTGGTAGAAATCCACGAGCGCGTTCTGCGAAAAGCACCATTTGCATGCACATCTTGTGGTTTTGCAGAAAACTTCAATCTCGTCTACCAAAAGATGCATGTGCATGCTTAAAACGCGTTTTCGCACAAATCCTTGCGCGGGTGCTAAAAAGAGCAGCATCGGCATGCTTAGCACGTTGTTTGGTAGAAATCCATGTGCGCGTTCTGCGAAAAGCACCATTTGCATGCACATCTTGTGGTTTTGCAGAAAACTTCAATCTCGTCCACCAAAAGATGCATGTGCATGCTTAAAACGCGTTTTCGCACGAATCCGTGCGCGGGTACTAAAAAGAGCAGCATCGGCATGCTTAGCACGTTGTTTGGTAGAAATCCACGTGGGCGTTCTGCGAAAAGCACCATTTGCATGCACATCTTGTGATTTTGCAGAAAACTTCAATCTCGTCTACCAAAAGATGCATGTGCATGCTTAAAACGCGTTTTCGCACGAATCCGTGCGCGGGTGCTAAAAAGAGCAGCATCGGCATGCTTAGCACGTTGTTTGGTAGAAATCCACGTGCGCGTTCTGCGAAAAGCACCATTTGCATGCACATCTTGTGGTTTTGCAGAAAACTTCAATCTCGTCTACCAAAAGATGCATGTGCATGCTTAAAACGCGTTTTCGCACAAATCCGTGCGCGGGTGCTAAAAAGAGCAGCATCGGCATGCTTAGCACGTTGTTTGCTAGAAATCCACGTGGGCGTTCTGCGAAAAGCACCATTTGCATGCACATCTTGTGGTTTTGCAGAAAACTTCAATCTCGTCTACCAAAAGATGCATGTGCATGCTTAAAACGCGTTTTCGCACGAATCCGTGCGCGGGTGCTAAAAAGAGCAGCATCGGCATGCTTAGCACGTTGTTTGGTAGAAATCCACGTGCGCGTTCTGCGAAAAGCACCATTTGCATGCACATCTTGTGGTTTTGCAGAAAACTTCAATCTCGTCTACCAAAAGATGCATGTGCATGCTGAAAACGCGTTTTCGCACGAATCCGTGCGCGGGTGCTAAAAAGAGCAGCATCGGCATGCTTAGCACGTTGTTTGGTAGAAATCCACGTGCGCGTTCTGCGAAAAGCACCATTTGGATGCACATCTTGTGGTTTTGCAGAAAACTTCAATCTCGTCTACCAAAAGATGCATGTGCATGCTTAAAACGCGTTTTCGCACGAATCCGTGCGCGGGTGCTAAAAAGAGCAGCATCGGCATGCTTAGCACGTTGTTTGGTAGAAATCCACGTGCGCGTTCTGCGAAAAGCACCATTTGCATGCACATCTTGTGGTTTTGCAGAAAACTTCAATCTCGTCTACCAAAAGATGCATGTGCATGCTTAAAACGCATTTTCGCACAAATCCGTGCGCGGGTGCTAAAAAGAGCAGCATCGGCATGCTTAGCACGTTGTTTGGTAGCAATCCACGTGCGCGTTCTGCGAAAAGCACCATTTGCATGCACATCTTGTGGTTTTGCAGAAAACTTCAATCTCGTCTACCAAAAGATGCATGTGCATGCTTAAAACGCGTTTTCGCACGATTCCGTGCGCGGGTGCTAAAAAGAGCAGCATCGGCATGCTTAGCACGTTGTTTGGTAGAAATCCACGTGCGCGTTCTGCGAAAAGCACCATTTGCATGCACATCTTGTGGTTCTGCAGAAAACTTCAATCTCGTCTACCAAAAGATGCATGTGCATGCTTAAAACGCGTTTTCGCACAAATCCGTGCGCGGGTGCTAAAAAGAGCAGCATCGGCATGCTTAGCACGTTGTTTGGTAGAAATCCACGTGCGCGTTCTGCGAAAAGCACCATTTGCATGCACATCTTGTGGTTTTGCAGAAAACTTCATCCGCGTCTACCAAAAGATGCATGTGCATGCTTAAAACGCGTTTTCGCACGAATCCGTGCGCGGGTGCTAAAAAGAGCAGCATCGGCATGCTTAGCACGTTGTTTGGTAGACATCCACGTGCGCGTTCTGCGAAAAGCACCATTTGCATGCACATCTTGTGGTTTTGCAGAAAACTTCAATCTCGTCTACCAAAAGATGCATGTGCATGCTTAAAACGCGTTTTCGCACGAATCCGTGTGCGGGTGCTAAAAAGAGCAGCATCGGCATGCTTAGCACGTTGTTTGGTAGAAATCCACGTGCGCGTTCTGCGAAAAGCACCATTTGCATGCACATCTTGTGGTTTTGCAGAAAACTTCAATCTCGTCTACCAAAAGATGCATGTGCATGCTTAAAACGCGTTTTCGCACGAATCCGTGCGCGGGTGCTAAAAAGAGCAGCATCGGCATGCTTAGCACGTTGTTTGGTAGAAATCCACGTGCGCGTTCTGCGAAAAGCACCATTTGCATGCACATCTTGTGGTTTTGCAGAAAACTTCAATCTCGTATACCAAAAGATGCATGTGCATGCTTAAAACGCGTTTTCGAACGAATCCGTGCGCGGGTGCTAAAAAGAGCAGCATCGGCATGCTTAGCACGTTGTTTGGTAGAAATCCACGTGCGCGTTCTGCGAAAAGCACCATTTGCATGCACATCTTGTGGTTTTGTAGAAAACTTCATCCGCGTCTACCAAAAGATGCATGTGCATGCTTAAAACGCGTTTTCGCACAAATCCGTGCGCGGGTGCTAAACAGAGCAGCATCGGCATGCTTAGCACGTTGTTTGGTAGAAATCCACGTGCGCGTTCTGCGAAAAGCACCATTTGCATGCACATCTTGTGGTTTTGCAGAAAACTTCATCCGCGTCTACCAAAAGATGCATGTGCATGCTTAAAACGCGTTTTCGCACGAATCCGTGCGCGAGTGCTAAAAAGAGCAGCATCGGCATGCTTAGCACGTTGTTTTGTAGACATCCACGTGCGCGTTCTGCGAAAAGCACCATTTGCATGCACATCTTGTGGTTTTGCAGAAAACTTCAATCTCGTCTACCAAAAGATGCAATTGCATGCTTAAAACGCGTTTTCGCACGAATCCGTGCGCGGGTGCTAACAAGAGCAGCATCGGCATGCTTAGCACGTTGTTTGGTAGAAATCCACGTGCGCGTTCTGCGAAAAGCACCATTTGCATGCACATCTTGCGGTTTTGCAGAAAACTTCAATCTCGTCTACCAAAAGATGCATGTGCATGCTTAAAACGCGTTTTCGCACGAATCGGTGCGCGGGTGCTAAAAAGAGCAGCATCGGCATGCTTAGCACGTTGTTTGGTAGAAATCCACGTGGGCGTTCTGCGAAAAGCACCATTTGCATGCACATCTTGTGGTTTTGCAGAAAACTTCAATCTCCTCTACCAAAAGATGCATGTGCATGCTTAAAACGCGTTTTCGCACGAATCCGTGCGCGGGTGCTAAAAAGAGCAGCATCGGCATGCTTAGCACGTTGTATGGTAGAAATCCACGTGCGCGTTCTGCGAAAAGCACCATTTGCATGCACATCTTGTGGTTTTGCAGAAAACTTCAATCTCGTCTACCAAAAGATGCATGTGCATGCTTAAAACGCGTTTTCGCACGAATCCGTGCGCGGGTGCTAAAAAGAGCAGCATCGGCATGCTTAGCACGTTGTTTGGTAGAAATCCACGTGCGCGTTCTGCGAAAAGCACCATTTGCATGCACATATTGTGGTTTTGCAGAAAACTTCAATCTCGTTTACCAAAAGATGCATGTGCATGCTTAAAACGCGTTTTCGCACAAATCCGTGCGCGGGTGCTAAAAAGAGCAGCATCGGCATGCTTAGCACGTTGTTTGGTAGAAATCCACGTGCGCGTTCTGCGAAAAGCACCATTTGCATGCACATCTTGTGGTTTTGCAGAAAACTTCATCCGCGTCTACCAAAAGATGCATGTGCATGCTTAAAACGCGTTTTCGCACGAATCCGTGCGCGGGTGCTAAAAAGAGCAGCATCGGCATGCTTAGCACGTTGTTTGGTAGACATTCACGTGCGCGTTCTGCGAAAAGCACCATTTGCATGCACATCTTGTGGTTTTGCAGAAAACTTCATCCGCGTCTACCAAAAGATGCATGTGCATGCTTAAAACGCGTTTTCGCACGAATCCGTGCGCGGGTGCTAAAAAGAGCAGCATCGGCATGCTTAGCACGTTGTTTGGTAGAAATCCACGTGCGCGTTCTGCGAAAAGCACCATTTGCATGCACATCTTGTGGTTTTGCAGAAAACTTCAATCTCGTCTACCAAAAGATGCATGTGCATGCTTAAAACGCGTTTTCGCACGAATCCGTACGCGGGTGCTAAAAAGAGCAGCATCGGCATGCTTAGCACGTTGTTTGGTAGAAATCCACGTGCGCGTTCTGCGAAAAGCACCATTTGCATGCACATCTTGTGGTTTTGCAGAAAACTTCAATCTCGTCTACCAAAAGATGCATGTGCATGCTTAAAATGCGTTTTCGCACGAATCCGTGCGCGGGTGCTAAAAAGAGCA
Source organism: Dermacentor andersoni (assembly GCF_023375885.2). Lineage (NCBI taxonomy): Eukaryota > Metazoa > Arthropoda > Arachnida > Ixodida > Ixodidae > Dermacentor > Dermacentor andersoni. The sequence goes on along the minus strand of NW_027315285.1, from coordinate 16,938 downwards.
GCATCGGCATGCTTAGCACGTAGCTTGGTAGAAATCCACGTGCGCGTTCTGCGAAAAGCACCATTTGCATGCACATCTTGTGGTTTTGCAGAAAACTTCAATCTCGTCTACCAAACGATGCATGTGCATGCTTAAAATGCGTTTTCGCACGAATCCGTGCGCGGGTGCTAAAAAGAGCAGCATCGGCATGCTTAGCACGTAGCTTGGTAGAAATCCACGTGCGCGTTCTGCGAAAAGCACCATTTGCATCCACATCTTGTGGTTTTGCAGAAAACTTCAATCTCGTCTACCAAAAGATGCATGTGCATGCTTAAAACGCGTTTTCGCACGAATCCGTGCGCGGGTGCTAAAAAGAGCAGCATCGGCATGCTTAGCACGTTGTTTGGTAGAAATCCACGTGGGCGTTCTGCGAAAAGCACCATTTGCATGCACATCTTGTGGTTGTGCAGAAAACTTCAATCTCGTCTACCAAAAGATGCATGTGCATGCTTAAAACGCGTTTTCGCACGAATCCGTGCGCGGGTGCTAAAAAGAGCAGCATCGGCATGCTTAGCACGTTGTTTGGTAGAAATCCACGTGCGCGTTCTGCGAAAAGCACCATTTGCATGCACATCTTGTGGTTTTGCAGAAAACTTCAATCTCGTCTACCAAAAGATGCATGTGCATGCTTAAAACGCGTTTTCGCACGAATCCGTGCGCGGGTGCTAAAAAGAGCAGCATCGGCATGCTTAGCACGTTGTTTGTTAGAAATCCACGTGCGCGTTCTGCGAAAAGCACCATTTGCATGCACATCTTGTGGTTTTGCAGAAAACTTCAATCTCGTCTACCAAAAGATGCATGTGCATGCTTAAAACGCGTTTTCGAACGAATCCGTGCGCGGGTGCTAAAAAGAGCCGCATCGGCATGCTTAGCACGTTGTTTGGTAGAAATCCACGTGCGCGTTCTGCGAAAAGCACCATTTGCATGCACATCTTGTGGTTTTGCAGAAAACTTCAATCTCGTCTACCAAAAGATGCATGTGCATGCTTAAAACGCGTTTTCGCACGAATCCGTGCGCGGGTGCTAAAAAGAGCAGCATCGGCATGCTTAGCACGTTGTTTGGTAGAAATCCACGTGCGCGTTCTGCGAAAAGCACCATTTGCATGCACATCTTGTGGTTTTGCAGAAAACTTCATCCGCGTCTACCAAAAGATGCATGTGCATGCTTAAAACGCGTTTTCGCACGAATCCGTGCGCGGGTGCTAAAAAGAGCAGCATCGGCATGCTTAGCACGTTGTTTGGTAGACATCCACGTGCGCGTTCTGCGAAAAGCACCATTTGCATGCACATCTTGTGGTTTTGCAGAAAACTTCAATCTCGTCTAACAAAAGATGCATGTGCATGCTTAAAACGCGTTTTCGCACGAATCCGTGCGCGGGTGCTAAAAAGAGCAGCATCGGCGTGCTTAGCACGCTGTTTGGTAGAAATCCACGTGCGCGTTCTGCGAAAAGCACCATTTGCATGCACATCTTGTGGTTTTGCAGAAAACTTCAATCTCGTCTACCAAAAGATGCATGTGCATGCTTAAAACGCGTTTTCGCACGAATCCGTGCGCGGGTGCTAAAAAGAGCAGCATCGGCATGCTTAGCACAATGTTTGGTAGAAATCCACGTGGGCGTTCTGCGAAAAGCACCATTTGCATGCACATATTGTGCTTTTGCAGAAAACTTCAATCTCGTCTACCAAAAGATGCATGTGCATGCTTAAAACGCGTTTTTCGCACGAATCCGTGCGCGGGTGCTAAAAAGAGCAGCATCGGCATGCTTAGCACGTTGTTTGGTAGAAATCCACGCGCGCTTTCTGCGAAAAGCACCATTTGCATGCACATCTTGTGGTTTTGCAGAAAACTTCAATCTCGTCTACCAAAAGATGCATGTGCATGCTTAAAACGCGTTTTCGCACAAATCCGTGCGCGGGTGCTAAAAAGAGCAGCATCGGCATGCTTAGCAAGTTGTTTGGTAGAAATCCACGTGGGCGTTCTGCGAAAAGCACCATTTGCATGCACATCTTGTGGTTTTGCAGAAAACTTCAATCTCGTCTACCAAAAGATGCATGTGCATGCTTAAAAACGCGTTTTCGCACGAATCCGTGCGGCGGGTGCTAAAAAGAGCAGCATCGGCATGCTTAGCACGTTGTTTGGTAGAAATCCACGTGCGCGTTCTGCGAAAAGCACCATTTGCATGCACATCTTGTGGTTTTGAAGAAAACTTCAATCTCGTCTACCAAAAGATGCATGTGCATGCTTAAAACGCGTTTTCGCACGAATCCGTGCGCGGGTGCTAAAAAGAGCAGCATCGGCATGCTTAGCACGTTTCTTTGGCAGAAATCCACGTGCGCGTTCTGCGAAAAGCACCATTTGCATGCACATCTTGTGGTTTTGCAGAAAACTTCAATCTCGTCTACCAAAAGATGCATGTGCATGCTTAAAACGCGTTTTCGCACGAATCCGTGCGCGGGTGCTAAAAAGAGCAGCATCGGCATGCTTAGCACGTTGTTTGTAGAAATCCACGTGCGCGTTCTGCGAAAAGCACCATTTGCATGCACATCTTGTGGTTTTGCAGAAAAACTTTAATCTCGTCTACCAAAAGATGCATGTGCATGCTTAAAACGCGTTTTCGCACGAATCCGTGCGCGGGTGCTAAAAAGAGCAGCATCGGCATGCTTAGCACGTTGTTTGGTAGAAATCCACGTGCGCGTTCTGCGAAAAGCACCATTTGCATGCACATCTTGTGGTTTTGCAGAAAACTTCAATCTCGTCTACCAAAAGATGCATGTGCATGCTTAAAACGCGTTTTCGCACAAATCCGTGCGCGGGTGCTAAAAAGAGCAGCATCGGCATGCTTAGCACGTTTGTTTGGTAGAAATCCACGTGCGCGTTCTGCGAAAAGCACCATTTGCATGCACATCTTGTGGTTTTGCAGAAAACTTCATCGCGTCTACCAAAAGATGCATGTGCATGCTTAAAACGCGTTTTCGCACGAATCCGTGGCGCGGGTGCTAAAAAGAGCAGCATCGGCATGCTTAGCACGTTGTTTGGTAGACATCCACATGCGCGTTCGGCGAAAAGCACCATTTGCATGCACCTCTTGTGGTTTTGCAGAAAACTTCAATCTCGTCTACCAAAAGATGCAATGTGCATGCTTAAACGCGTTTTCGCACGAATCCGTGCACGGGTGCTAAAAAGAGCAGCATCGGCATGCTTAGCACGCTGTTTGGTAGAAATCCACGTGCGCGTTCTGCGAAAAGCACCATTTGCATGCACATCTTGTGGTATTGCAGAAAACTTCAATCTCGTCTACCAAAAGATGCATGTGCATGCTTAAAACGCGTTTTCGCACGAATCCGTGCGCGGGTGCTAAAAAAGCAGCATCGCCATGCTTAGCACGTTGTTTGGTAGAAATCCACGTGGGCGTTCTGCGAAAAGCACCATTTGCATGCACATCTTGTGGTTTTGCAGAAAACTTCAATCTCGTCTACCAAAAGATGCATGTGCATGCTTAAAACGCGTTTTCGCACGAATCCGTGCGCGGGGTGCTAAAAAGAGCAGCATCGGCATGCTTAGCACGTTGTTTGGTAGAAATCCACGTGCGCGTTCTCCGAAAAGCACCATTTGCATGCACATCTTGTGGTTTTGCAGAAAACTTCAATCTCGTCTACCAAAAGATGCATGTGCATGCTTAAAACGCGTTTTCGCACGAATCCGTGCGCGGGTGCTAAAAGAGCAGCATCGGCATGCTTAGCACGTTGTTTGGTAGAAATCCACGTGCGCGTTCTGCGAAATAGCACCATTTGCATGCACATCTTGTGTTTTGCAGAAAACTTCAATCTCGTCTACCAAAAGATGCATGTGCATGCTTAAAACGCGTTTTCGCACGAATCCGTGCGCGGGGTGCTAAAAAGAGCAGCATCGGCATGCTTAGCACGTTGTTTGGTAGAAATCCACGTGGGCGTTCTGCGAAAAGCACCATTTGCATGCACATCTTGTGGTTTTGCAGAAAACTTCAATCTCGTCTACCAAAAGATGCATGTGCATGCTTAAAACGCGTTTTCGCACGAATCCGTGCGCGGGTGCTAAAAAGAGCAGCATCGGCATGCTTAGCACGTTGTTTGGTAGAAATCCACGTGCGCGTTCTGCGAAAGCACCATTTGCATGCACATCTTGTGGTTTTGCAGAAAACTTCAATCTCGTCTACCAAAAGATGCATGTGCATGCTTAAAACGCGTTTTTCGCACGAATCCATGCGCGGGTGCTAAAAAGAGCAGCATCGGCATGCTTAGCACGTTGTTTGGTAGAAATCCACGTGCGCGTTCTGCGAAAAGCACCATTTGCATGCACATGTGGTTTTGCAGAGAAAACTTCAATCTCGTCTACCAAAAGATGCATGTGCGTGCTTAAACGCGTTTTCGCACGAATCCGTGCGCGGGTGCTAAAAAGAGCAGCATCGGCATGCTTAGCACGTTGTTTGGTAGAAATCCACGTGCGCGTTCTGCGAAAAGCACCATTTGCATGCACATCTTGTGGTTTGCAGAAAACTTCAATCTCGTCTACCAAAAGATGCATGTGCATGCTTAAAACGCGTTTTCGCACGAATCCGTGCGCGGGTGCTAAAAAGAGCAGCATCGGCATGCTTAGCACGTTGTTTGGTAGAAGTCCACGTGCGCGTTCTGCGAAAAGCACCATTTGCATGCACATCTTGTGGTTTTGCAGAAAACTTCAATCTCGTCTACCAAAAGATGCATGTGCATGCTTAAAAACGCGGTTTTCGCACGAATCCCGTGCGCGGGTGCTAAAAAGAGCAGCATCGGCATGCTTAGCACGTTGTTTGGTAGAAATCCACGTGCGCGTTCTGCGAGAAGCACCATTTGCATGCACATCTTGTGGTTTTGCAGAAAACTCAATCTCGTCTACCAAAAGATGCATGTGCATGCTTAAAACGCGTATTCGCACGAATCCGTGCGCGGGTGCTAAAAAGAGCAGCATGGGCATGCTTAGCACGTTGTTTGGTAGGAAATCCACGTGCGCGTTCTGCGAAAAGCACCATTTGCATGCACATCTTGTGGTTTTGCAGAAAACTCAATCTCGGCCACCAAAAGATGCATGTGCATGCTTAAAACGCGTTTTCGCACGATCCGTGCGCGGGTGCTAAAAAGAGCAGCATCGGCATGCTTAGCACGTTGTTTGGTAGAAATCCACGTGCGCGTTCTGCGAAAAGCACCATTTGCATGCACATCTTGTGGTTTTGCAGAAAACTTCAATCTCGTCTACCAAAAGATGCATGTGCATGCTTTAAACGCGTTTTCGCACGAATCCGTGCGCGGGTGCTAAAAAGAGCAGCATCGGCATGCTTAGCACGTTGTTTGGTAGAAATCCACGTGCGCGTTCTGCGAAAGCACCATTTGCATGCACATCTTGTGGTTTTGCAGAAAACTTCAATCTCGTCTACCAAAAGATGCATGTGCATGCTTAAAACGCGTTTTCGCACGAATCCGTGCGCGGGTGCTAAAAAGAGCAGCATTGGCATGCTTAGCACGTTGTTTGGTAGAAATCCACGTGCGCGTTCTGCGAAAAGCACCATTTGCATGCACATCTTGTGGTTTTGCAGAAAAACTTCAATCTCGTCTACCAAAAGATGCACTGTGCATGCTTAAAACGCGTTTTCGCACGAATCCGTGCGCGGGCGCTAAAAAAGAGCAGCATCGGCATGCTTAGCACGTTGTTTGGTAGGAAATCCACGTGCGCGTTCTGCGAAAAGCACCATTTGCATGCACATCTTGTGGTTTTGCAGAAAACTTCAATCTCGTCTACCAAAAGATGCATGTGCATGCTTAAAACGCGTTTTCGCACGAATCCGTGCGCGCGGGCGCTAAAAAGAGGCAGCATCGGCATGCTTAGCACGTTGTTTCGTAGAAATCCACGTGCGCGTTCTGCGAAAAGCACCATTTGCATGCACATCTTGTGGTTTTGCAGAAAACTTCAATCTCGTCTACCAAAAGATGCATGTGCATGCTTAAAACGCGTTTTCGCACGAATCCGTGCGCGGGTGCTAAAAAGAGCAGCATCGGCATGCTTAGCACGTTGTTTGGTAGAAATCCACGTGCGCGTTCTGCGAAAAGCACCATTTGCATGCACATCTTGTGGTTTTGCAGAAAACTTCAATCTCGGCCACCAAAAGATGCATGTGCATGCTTAAAACGCGTTTTCGCACGAATCCGTGCGCGGGGCTAAAAAGCGCAGCATCGGCATGCTTAGCACGTTGTTTGGTAGAAATCCACGTGCGCGTTCTGCGAAAAGCACATATTTGCATGCACATCTTGTGGTTTTGCAGAAAACTTCAATCTCGTCTACCAAAAGATGCATGTGCATGCTTAAAACGCGTTTTCGCACGAATCCGTGCGGCGGGTGCTAAAAAGAGCACCATCGGCATGCTTAGCACGTTGTTTGGTAGAAATCCACGTGCGCGTTCTGCGAAAAGCACCATTTGCATGCAGATCTTGTGGTTTTGCAGAAAACTTCATCCGCGTCTACCAAAGATGCATGTGCATGCTTTAAAACGCGTTTTCCGCACGAATCCGTGCGCGGGTGCTAAAAAGAGCAGCATCGGCATGCTTAGCACGTTGTTTGGTAGCAATCCACGTGCGCGTTCTGCGAAAAGCACCATTTGCATGCACATCTTGTGGTTTTGCGGAAAACTTCAATCTCGTCTACCAAAAGATGCATGTGCATGCTTAAAACGCGCTTTCGCACGAATTCGTGCGCCGGTGCTAAAAAGAGCAGCATCGGCATGCTTAGCACGTTGTTTGGTAGAAATCCACGTGCGCGTTCTGCGAAAAGCACCATTTGCATGCACATCTTGTGGTTTTGCAGAAAACTTCAATCTCGTCTACCAAAAGATGCATGTGCATGCTTAAAACGCGTTTTCGCACGAATCCGTGCGCGGGTGCTAAAAAGAGCAGCATCGGCATGCTTAGCACGTTGTTTGGTAGAAATCCACGTGCGCGTTCTGCGAAAAGCACCATTTTGCATGCACATCTGTGGTTTTGCAGGAAAACTTCAATCTCGTCTACCAAAAGATGCATGTGCATGCTTAAAACGCGTTTTTCGCACAAATCCGTGCGCGGGCCGCTAAAAAGAGCAGCATCGGCATGCTTAGCACGTTGTTTGGTAGAAATCCACGTGCGCGTTCTGCGAATAAGCACCATTTGCATGCACATCTTGTGGTTTTGCAGAAAACTTCAATCTCGTCTACCAAAAGATGCATGTGCAATGCTTAAAACGCGTTTTCGCACGAATCCGTGCGCGGGTGCTAAAAAGAGCAGCATCGAATGCTTAGGCACGTTGTTTGGTAGAAATCCACGTGCGTGTTCTCCGAAAGCACCATTTGCATGCACATCTTGTGGTTTTGCAGAAAACTTCAATCTCGTCTACCAAAAGATGCATGTGCATGCTTAAAACGCGTTTTCGCACAAATCCGTGCGCGGGTGCTAAAAAGAGCAGCATCGGCGTGCTTAGCACGTTGTTTGGTAGAAATCCACGTGGCGTTCTGCGAAAAGCACCATTTGCATGCACATCTTGTGGTTTTGCAGAAAACTTCAATCTCGTCTACCAAAAGATGCATGTGCATGCTTAAAACGCGTTTTCGCACGAATCCGTGCGCGGGTGCTAAAAAGAGCAGCATCGGCATGCTTAGCACGTTGTTTGTAGAAAATCCACGTGGCGCGTTCTGCGAAAAGCACCATTTGCATGCACATCTTGTGGTTTTGCAGAAAACTTCATCCGCGTATACCAAAAGATGCATGTGCATGCTTAAACGCGTTTTCGCACGAATCCGTGCGCGGGTGCTAAAAAGAGCAGCATCGGCATGCTTAGCACGTTGTTTGGTAGAAATCCACCGTGCGCGTTCTGCGAAAAGCACCATTTGCATGCACATCTTGTGGTTTTGCAGAAAACTTCAATCTCGTCTACCAAAAGATGCATGTGCATGCTTAAAACGCCGTTTTCCGCACGAATTCGTGCGCGGGTGCTAAAAAGAGCAGCATCGGCATGCTTAGCACGTTGTTTGGTAGAAATCCACGTGCGCGTTCTGCGAAAAGCACCATTTGCATGCACATCTTGTGGTTTGCAGAAAACTTCAATCTCGTCTACCAAAAGATGCATGTGTATGCTTAAAAACGCGTTTTCGCACGAATCCGTGCGCGGGCGCTAAAAGAGCAGCATCGGCATGCTTTAGCACGTTGTTTGGTAGAAATCCACGTGCGCGTTCCTGCGAAAAGCACCATTTGCATGCACATCTTGTGGTTTTGCAGAAAACTTCAATCTCGTCTACCCAAAAGATGCATGTGCATGCTTAAAACGCGTTTTCGCACGAATCCGTGCGCGGGCGCTAAAAAGAGCAGCATCGGCATGCTTAGCACGTTGTTTCGTAGAAATCCACGTGCGCGTTCTGCGAAAAGCACCATTTGCATGCCCATCTTGTGGTTTTGCAGAAAACTTCAATCTCGTCTACCAAAAGATGCATGTGCATGCTTAAAACGCGTTTTCGCACGAATCCGTGCGCGGGTGCTAAAAAGAGCAGCATCGGCATGCTTAGCACGTTGTTTGGTAGAAATCCACGTGCGCGTTTCTGCGAAAAGCACCATTTGCATGCACATCTTGTGGTTTTGCAGAAAACTTCAATCTCGTCTACCAAAAGATGCTTGTGTATGCTTAAAACGCGTTTTAGCACAAATCCGTGCGCGGGTGCTAAAAAGAGCAGCATCGGCATGCTTAGCACGTTGTTTGGTAGAAATCCACGTGGGCGTTCTGCGAAAAGCACCATTTGCATGCACATCTTGTGGTTTTGCAGAAAACTTCAATCTCGTCTACCAAAAGATGCATGTGCATGCTTAAAACGCGTTTTTCGCACGAATCCGTGCGCGGGTGCTAAAAAGAGCAGCATCGGAATGCTTAGCACGTTGTTTGGTAGAAATCCACGTGCGTGTTCTCCGAAAAGCACTATTTGCATGCACATCTTGTGGTTTTGCAGAAAACTTCAATCTCGTCTACCAAAAGATGCATGTGCATGCTTAAACGCGGTTTTTCGCACGATCCGTGCGCGGGTGCTAAAAAGAGCAGCATCGGCATGCTTAGCACGTTGTTTGGTAGAAATCCACGTGCGCGTTCTGCGAAAAGCACCATTTGCATGCACATCTTGTGGTTTTGCAGAAAACTTCAATCTCGTCTACCAAAAGATGCATGTGCATGCTTAAAACGCGTTTTCGCACAAATCCGTGCGCGGGTGCTAAAAAGAGCAGCATCGGCGTGCTTAGCACGTTGTTTGGTAGAAATCCACGTGGGCGTTCTGCGAAAAGCACCATTTGCAGGCACATCTTGTGGTTTTGCAGAAAACTTCAATCTCGTCTACCAAAAGATGCATGTGCATGCTTAAAACGCGTTTTCGCACGAATCCGTGCGCGGGTGCTAAAAAAGAGCAGCATCGGCATGCTTAGCACGTTGTTTGGTAGAAATCCACGTGCGCGTTCTGCGAAAAGCACCATTTGCATGCACATCTTGTGGTTTTGCAGAAAACTTCAATCTCGTCTACCAAAAGATGCATGTGCATGCTTAAAACGCGTTTTCGCACGAATCCGTGCGCGGGTGCTAAAAAGAGCAGCATCGGCATGCTTAGCACGTTGTTTGGTAGAAATCCACGGTGCGCGTTCTGCGAAAAGCACCATTTGCATGCACATCTTGTGGTTTTGCAGAAAACTTCAATCCTCGTCTACCAAAAGATGCATGTGCATGCTTAAAACGCGTTTTCGCACGAATCCGTGCGCGGGTGCTAAAAAGAGCAGCATCGGCATGCTTAGCACGTTGTTTGGTAGAAATCCACGTGCGCGTTCTGCGAAAAGCACCATTTGCATGCACATCTTGTGGTTTTGCAGAAAAACTTCAATCTCGTCTACCAAAAGATGCATGTGCATGCCTAAAACGCGTTTTCGCACGAATGCGTGCGCGGGTGCTAAAAAGAGCAGCATCGGCATGCTTAGCACGTTGTTTGGTAGAAATCCACCTGCGCGTTCTGCGAAAAGCACCATTTGCATGCACATCTTGTGGTTTTGCAGAAAACTTCAATCTCGTCTACCAAAAGATGCATGTGCATGCTTAAAACGCGTTTTTGCACGAATCCGTGCGCGGGTGCTAAAAAGAGCAGCATCGGCATGCTTAGCACGTTGTTTGGTAGAAATCCACGTGCGCGTTCTGCGAAAAGCACCATTTGCATGCACATCTTGTGGTTTTGCAGAAAACTTCATCCGCGTCTACCAAAAGATGCATGTGCATGCTTAAAACGCGTTTTCGCACGAATCCGTGCGCGGGTGCTAAAAAGAGCAGCATCGGCATGCTTAGCACGTCGTTTGGTAGAAATCCACGTGCGCGTTGTGCCAAAAGGACCATTTGCATGCACATCTTGTGGTTTTGCAGAAAACTCCATCCGCGTCTACCAAAAGATGCATGTGCATGCTTAAAACGCGTTTTCGCACGAATCCGTGCGCGGGTGCTAAAAAGAGCAGCATCGGCATGCTTAGCACGTTGTTTGGTAGAAATCCACGTGCGCGTTCTGCGAAAAGCACCATTTGCATGCACATCTTGTGGTTTTGCAGAAAACTTCAATCTCGTCTACCAAAAGATGCATGTGCATGCTTAAAACGCGTTTTCGCACGAATCCGTGCGCGGGTGCTAAAAAGAGCAGCATCGGCATGCTTAGCACGTTGTTTGGTAGAAATCCACGTGCGCGTTCTGCGAAAAGCACCATTTGCATGCACATCTTGTGGTTTCGCAGAAAACTTCAATCTCGTCTACCAAAAGATGCATGTGCATGCTTAAAACGCGTTTTCGCACGAATCCGTGCGCGGGGTGCTAAAAAGAGCAGCATCGGCATGCTTAGCACGTTGTTTGGTAGAAATCCACTGGCGCGTTCTGCGAAAAGCACCATTTGCATGCACATATTGTGGTTTTGCAGAAAACTTCAATCTCGTCTACCAAAAGATGCATGTGCATGCTTAAAACGCGTTTTCGCACAAATCCGTGCGCGGGTGCTAAAAAGAGCAGCATCGGCATGCTTAGCACGTCGTTTGGTAGAAATCCACGTGTGCGTTCTGCCAAGAGCACCATTTGCATGCACATCTTTTGGTTTTGCAGAAAACTTCATCCGCGTCTACCAAAAGATGCCTGTGCATGCTTAAAACACTTTTTCGCACGAATCCGTGCGCGGGTGCTAAAAAGAGCAGCATCGGCATGCTTAGCACGTCGTTTGGTAGAAATCCACGTGCGCGTTCTGCCAAAAGCACCATTTGCATGCACATCTTGTGGTTTTGCAGAAAACTTCATCCGCGTCTACCAAAAGATGCATGTGCATGCTTAAAACGCGCTTTCGCACGAATCCGGCGCGGGTGCTAAAAAGAGCAGCATCGGCATGCTTAGCACGTTGTTTGGTAGACATCCACGTGCGCGTTCTGCGAAAAGCACCATTTGCATGCACATCTTGTGGTTTAGCAGAAAACTTCAATCTCGTCTACCAAAAGATGCATGTGCATGCTTAAAACGCGTTTTCGCACAAATCCGTGCGCGGGTGCTAAAAAGAGCAGCATCGGCATGCTTAGCACGTCGTTTGGTAGAAATCCACGTGTGCGTTCTCCCAAGAGCACCATTTGCATGCACATCTTGTGGTTTTGCAGAAAACTTCAATCTCGTCTACCAAAAGATGCATGTGCATGCTTAAAACGCATTTTCGCACAAATCCGTGCGCGGGTGCTAAAAAGAGCAGCATCGGCATGCTTAGCACGTTGTTTGGTAGAAATCCACGTGCGCGTTCTGCGAAAAGCACCATTTGCATGCACATCTTGTGGTTTTGCAGAAAACTTCAATCTCGTCTACCAAAAGATGCATGTGCATGCTTAAAACGCGTTTTCGCACGAATCCGTGCGCGGGCGCTAAAAAGAGCAGCATCGGCATGCTTACCACGTTGTTTCGTAGAAATCCACGTGCGCGTTCTGCGAAAAGCACCATTTGCATGCACATCTTGTGGTTTTGCAGAAAACTTCAATCTCGTCTACCAAAAGATGCATGTGCATGCTTAAAACGCGTTTTCGCACGAATCCGTGCGCGGGTGCTAAAAAGAGCAGCATCGGCATGCTTAGCACGTTGTTTGGTAGAAATCCACGTGCGCGTTCTGCGAAAAGCACCATTTGCATGCACATCTTGTGGTTTTGCAGAAAACTTCAATCTCGTCTACCAAAAGATGCATGTGTATGCTTAAAACGCGTTTTCGCACAAATCCGTGCGCGGGTGCTAAAAAGAGCAGCATCGGCATGCTTAGCACGTTGTTTCGTAGAAATCCACGTGGGCGTTCTGCGAAAAGCACCATTTGCATGCACATCTTGTGGTTTTGCAGAAAACTTCAATCTCGTCTACCAAAAGATGCATGTGCATGCTTAAAACGCGTTTTCGCACGAATCCGTGCGCGGGTGCTAAAAAGAGCAGCATCGGAATGCTTAGCACGTTGTTTGGTAGAAATCCACGTGCGTGTTCTCCGAAAAGCACCATTTGCATGCACATCTTGTGGTTTTGCAGAAAACTTCAATCTCGTCTACCAAAAGATGCATGTGCATGCTTAAAACGCGTTTTCGCACGAATCCGTGCGCGGGTGCTAAAAAGAGCAGCATCGGCATGCTTAGCACGTTGTTTGGTAGAAATCCACGTGCGCGTTCTGCGAAAAGCACCATTTGCATGCACATCTTGTGGTTTTGCAGAAAACTTCAATCTCGTCTACCAAAAGATGCATGTGCATGCTTAAAACGCGTTTTCGCACAAATCCGTGCGCGGGTGCTAAAAAGAGCAGCATCGGCGTGCTTAGCACGTTGTTTGGTAGAAATCCACGTGGGCGTTCTGCGAAAAGCACCATTTGCATGCACATCTTGTGGTTTTGCAGAAAACTTCAATCTCGTCTACCAAAAGATGCATGTGCATGCTTAAAACGCGTTTTCGCACGAATCCGTGCGCGGGTGCTAAAAAGAGCAGCATCGGCATGCTTAGCACGTTGTTTGGTAGAAATCCACGTGCGCGTTCTGCGAAAAGCACCATTTGCATGCACATCTTGTGGTTTTGCAGAAAACTTCAATCTCGTCTACCAAAAGATGCATGTGCATGCCTAAAACGCGTTTTGGCACGAATCCGTGCGCGGGTGCTAAAAAGAGCAGCATCGGCATGCTTAGCACGTTGTTTGGTAGAAATCCACGTGCGCGTTCTGCGAAAAGCACCATTTGCATGCACATCTTGTGGTTTTGCAGAAAACTTCAATCTCGTCTACCAAAAGATGCATGTGCATGCTTAAAACGCGTTTTTGCACGAATCCGTGCGCGGGTGCTAAAAAGAGCAGCATCGGCATGCTTAGCACGTTGTTTGGTAGAAATCCACGTGCGCGTTCTGCGAAAAGCACCATTTGCATGCACATCTTGTGGTTTTGCAGAAAACTTCATCCGCGTCTACCAAAAGATGCATGTGCATGCTTAAAACGCGTTTTCGCACGAATCCGTGCGCGGGTGCTAAAAAGAGCAGCATCGGCATGCTTAGCACGTCGTTTGGTAGAAATCCACGTGCGCGTTCTGCGAAAAGCACCATTTGCATGCACATCTTGTGGTTTTGCAGAAAACTTCAATCTCGTCTACCAAAAGATGCATTGCATGCTTAAAACGCGTTTTCGCACGAATCCGTGCGCGGGTGCTAAAAAGAGCAGCATCGGCATGCTTAGCACGTTGTTTGGTAGAAATCCACGTGCGCGTTCTGCGAAAAGCACCATTTGCATGCACATCTTGTGGTTTTGCAGAAAACTTCAATCTCGTCTACCAAAAGATGCATGTGCATGCTTAAAACGCGTTTTCGCACGAATCCGTGCGCGGGTGCTAAAAAGAGCAGCATCGGCATGCTTAGCGCGTTGTTTGGTAGAAATCCACGTGCGCGTTCTGCGAAAAGCACCATTTGCATGCACATCTTGTGGTTTTGCAGAAAACTTCAATCTCGTCTACCAAAAGATGCATGTGCATGCTTAAAACGCGTTTTCGCACGAATCCGTGCGCGGGTGCTAAAAAGAGCAGCATCGGCATGCTTAGCACGTTGTTTGGTAGAAATCCACTGGCGCGTTCTGCGAAAAGCACCATTTGCATGCACATATTGTGGTTTTGCAGAAAACTTCAATCTCGTCTACCAAAAGATGCATGTGCATGCTTAAAACGCGTTTTCGCACAAATCCGTGCGCGGGTGCTAAAAAGAGCAGCATCGGCATGCTTAGCACGTCGTTTGGTAGAAATCCACGTGTGCGTTCTGCCAAGAGCACCATTTGCATGCACATCTTGTGGTTTTGCAGAAAACTTCATCCGCGTCTACCAAAAGATGCCTCTGCATGCTTAAAACGCGTTTTCGCACGAATCCGTGCGCGGGTGCTAAAAAGAGCAGCATCGGCATGCTTAGCACGTCGTTTGGTAGAAATCCACGTGCGCGTTCTGCCAAAAACACCATTTGCATGCACATCTTGTGGTTTTGCAGAAAACTTCATCCGCGTCTACCAAAAGATGCATGTGCATGCTTAAAACGCGCTTTCGCACGAATCCGTGCGCGGGTGCTAAAAAGAGCAGCATCGGCATGCTTAGCACGTTGTTTGGTAGACATCCACGTGCGCGTTCTGCGAAAAGCACCATTTGCATGCACATCTTGTGGTTTAGCAGAAAACTTCAATCTCGTCTACCAAAAGATGCATGTGCATGCTTAAAACGCGTTTTCGCACAAATCCGTGCGCGGGTGCTAAAAAGAGCAGCATCGGCATGCTTAGCACGTTGTTTGGTAGAAATCCACGTGCGCGTTCTGCGAAAAGCACCATTTGCATGCACATCTTGTGGTTTTGCAGAAAACTTCAATCTCGTCTACCAAAAGATGCATGTGCATGCTTAAAACGCGTTTTCGCACGAATCCGTGCGCAGGTGCTAAAAAGAGCAGCATCGGCATGCTTAGCACGTTGTTTGGTAGAAATCCACGTGCGCGTTCTGCGAAAAGCACCATTTGCATGCACATCTTGTGGTTTTGCAGAAAACTTCAATCTCGTCTACCAAAGATTGCATGTGCATGCTTAAAACGCGTTTTCGCACAAATCCGTGCGCGGGTGCTAAAAAGAGCAGCATCGGCATGCTTAGCACGTTGTTTGGTAGAAATCCACGTGCGCGTTCTGCGAAAAGCACCATTTGCATGCACATCTTGTGGTTTTGCAGAAAACTTCATCCGCGGTCTACCAAAAGATGCATGTGCATGCTTTAAAAACGCGTTATCGCACGAATCCGTGCGCGGGTGCTAAAAAGAGCAGCATTGGCATGCTTAGCACGTTGTTTGGTAGACATCCACGTGCGCGTTCTGCGAAAAAGCACCATTTGCATGCACATCTTGTGGTTTTGCAGAAAACTTTAATCTCGTCTACCAAAAGATGCATGTGCATGCTTAAAACGCGTTTTCGCACGAATCCGTGCGCGGGTGCTAAAAAGAGCAGCATCGGCATGCTTAGCACGCTGTTTGGTAGAAATCCACGTGCGCGTTCTGCGAAAAGCACCATTTGCATGCACATCTTGTGGTTTAGCAGAAAACTTCAATCTCGTCTACCAAAAGATGCATGTGCATGCTTAAAACGCGTTTTCGCACAAATCCGTGCGCGGGTGCTAAAAAGAGCAGCATCGGCATGCTTAGCACGTTGTTTGGTAGAAATCCACGTGCGCGTTCTGCGAAAAGCACCATTTGCATGCACATCCTTGTGGTTTTGCAGAAAACTTCAATCTCGTCTACCAAAGATGCATGTGCGTGCTTAAAACGCGTTTCGCACGAATCCGTGCGCGGGTGCTAAAAAAGAGCAGCATCGGCATGCTTAGCACGTTGTTTGGTAGAAATCCACGTGCGCGTTCTGCGAAAAGCACCATTTGCATGCACATCTTGTGGTTTTGCAGAAAACTTCAATCTCGTTCTTACCAAAAGATGCATGTGCATGCTTAAAACGCGTTTTCGCACGAATCCGTGCGCGGGTGCTAAAAAGAGCAGCATCGGCATGCTTAGCACGTTGTTTGGTAGAAATCCACGTGCGCGTTCTGCGAAAAGCACCATTTGCATGCACATCTTGTGGTTTGCAGAAAACTTCAATCTACCAAAAGATGCATGTGCATGCTTAAAACGCGTTTTCGCACGAATCCGTGCGCGGGTGCTAAAAAGAGCAGCATCGGCATGCTTAGCACGTTGTTTGGTAGAAATCCACGTGCGCGTTCTGCGAAAAGCACCATTTGCATGCACATCTTGTGGTTTTGCAGAAAACTTCAATCTCGTCTACCAAAAGATGCATGTGCATGCTTAAAACGCGTATTCGCACGAATCCGTGCGCGGGTGCTAAAAAGAGCAGCATCGGCATGCTTAGCACGTTGTTTGGTAGACATCCACGTGCGCGTTCTGCGAAAAGCACCATTTGCATGCACATCTTGTGGTTTTGCAGAAAACTTCAATCTCGGCCACCAAAAGATGCATGTGCATGCTTAAAACGCGTTTTCGCACGAATCCGTGCGCGGGTGCTAAAAAGAGCAGCATCGGCATGCTTAGCCCGTTGTTTGGTAGAAATCCACGTGCGCGTTCTGCGAAAAGCACCATTTGCATGCACATCTTGTGGTTTTGCAGAAAACTTCAATCTCGTCTACCAAAAGATGCATGTGTATGCTTAAAACGCGTTTTCGCACAAATCCGTGCGCGGGTGCTAAAAAGAGCAGCATCGGCATGCTTAGCACGTTGTTTGGTAGAAATCCACGTGGGCGTTCTGCGAAAAGCACCATTTGCATGCACATCTTGTGGTTTTG
>NW_027315284.1:0-43512 GCF_023375885.2 Dermacentor andersoni | reverse complement strand
AAGCATGCACATGCATCTTTTGGTAGACGAGATTGAAGTTTACTGCAAAACCACAAGATGTGCATGCAAATGGTGCTTTTGGCAGAACGCGCACGTGGATTTCTACCAAACGACGTGCTAAGCATGCCGATGCTGCTCTTTTTAGCACCCGCGCACGGATTCGCGCGAAAACGCGTTTTAAGCATGCACATGCATCTTTTGGTAGACGCGGATGAAGTTTTCTGCAAAACCACAAGATGTGCATGCAAATGGTGCTTTTCGCAGAACGCGCACGCGGATTTCTACCAAACGAGGTGCTAAGCAAGCCGATGCTGCTCTTTTTAGCACCCGCGCGCGGATTTGTGCGAAAACGCGTTTTAAGCATGCACATGCATCTTTTGGTAGACGAGATTGAAGTTTTCTGCAAAACCACAAGATGTGCATGCAAATGGTGCTTTTGGCAGAACGCGCACGTGGATTCCTACCAAACGACGTGCTAAGCATGCCGATGCTGCTCTTTTTAGCACCCGCGCACGGATTTGTGCGAAAACGCGTTTTAAGCATGCACATGCATCTTTTGGTAGACGAGACTGAAGTTTTCTGCAAAACCACAAGATGTGCATGCAAATGGTGCTTTTCGCAGAACGCGCACGTGGATTTCTACCAAACAACGTGCTAAGCATGCCGATGCTGCTCTTTTTAGCACCCGCGCACGGATTCGTGCGAAAACGCGTTTTAAGCATGCACATGCATCTTTTGGTAGACGAGATTGAAGTTTTCTGCAAAAGCACAAGATGTGCATGCAAATGGTGCTTTTCGCAGAACGCGCACCTGGATTTCTACCAAACAACGTGCTCAGCATGCCGATGCTGCTCTTTTTAGCACCCGCGCACGGATTCGTGCGAAAACGCGTTTTAAGCATGCACATGCATCTTTTGGTAGACGAGATTGAAGTTTTCTGCAAAACCACAAGATGTGCATGCAAATGGTGCTTTTGGCAGAACGCGCACGTGGATTTCTACCAAACGACGTGCTAAGCATGCCGATGCTGCTCTTTTTAGCACCCGCGCACGGATTCGCGCGAAAACGCGTTTTAAGCATGCACATGCATCTTTTGGTAGACGAGATTGAAGTTTTCTGCAAAACCACAAGATGTGCATGCAAATGGTGCTTTTCACAGAACGCGCACGTGGATTTCTACCAAACAACGTGCTAAGCATGCCGATGCTGCTCTTTTTAGCACCCGCGCACGGATTCGTGCGAAAACGCGTTTTAAGCATGCACATGCATCTTTTGGTAGACGAGATTGAAGTTTTCTGCAAAACCACAAGATGTGCATGCAAATGGTGATTTTCGCAGAACGCGCACGTGGATTTCTACCAAACAACGTGCTAAGCATGCCGATGCTGCTCTTTTTAGCACCCGCGCACGGATTCGTGCGAAAACGCGTTTTAAGCATGCACATGCATCTTTTGGTAGACGAGATTGAAGTTTTCTGCAAAACCACAACATGTGCATGCAAATGGTGCTTTTGGCAGAACGCGCACGTGGATTTCTACCAAACGACGTGCTAAGCATGCCGATGCTGCTCTTTTTAGCACCCGCGCACGGATTCGCGCGAAAACGCGTTTTAAGCATGCACATGCATCTTTTGGTAGACGAGATTGAAGTTTTCTGCAAAAGCACAAGATGTGCATGCAAATGGTGCTTTTCGCAGAACGCGCACGTGGATTTCTACCAAACAACGTGCTCAGCATGCCGATGCTGCTCTTTTTAGCACCCGCGCACGGATTCGTGCGAAAACGCGTTTTAAGCATGCACATGCATCTTTTGGTAGACGAGATTGAAGTTTTCTGCAAAACCACAAGATGTGCATGCAAATGGTGCTTTTGGCAGAACGCGCACGTGGATTTCTACCAAACGACGTGCTAAGCATGCCGATGCTGCTCTTTTTAGCACCCGCGCACGGATTCGCGCGAAAACGCGTTTTAAGCATGCACATGCATCTTTTTGTAGACGAGATTGAAGTTTTCTGCAAAACCACAAGATGTGCATGCAAATGGTGCTTTTCGCAGAATGCGCACGTGGATTTCTACCAAACAACGTGCTAAGCATGCCGATGCTGCTCTTTTTAGCACCCGCGCACGGATTCATGCGAAAACGCGTTTTAAGCATGCACATGCATCTTTTGGTAGACGAGATTGAAGTTTTCTGCAAAACCACAAGATGTGCATGCAAATGGTGCTTTTCGCAGAACGCGCACGTGGATTTCTACCAAACAACGTGCTAAGCATGCCGATGCTGCTTTTTTTAGCACCCGCGCACGGATTCGTGCGAAAACGCGTTTTAAGCATGCACATGCATCTTTTGGTAGACGAGATTGAAGTTTTCTGCAAAACCACAAGATGTGCATGCAAATGGTGCTTTTGGCAGAACGCGCACGTGGATTTCTACCAAACGACGTGCTAAGCATGCCGATGCTGCTCTTTTTAGCACCCGCGCACGGATTCGCGCGAAAACGCGTTTTAAGCATGCACATGCATCTTTTGGTAGACGAGATTGAAGTTTTCTGCAAAAGCACAAGATGTGCATGCAAATGGTGCTTTTGGCAGAACGCGCACGTGGATTTCTACCAAACGACGTGCTAAGCATGCCGATGCTGCTCTTTTTAGCACCCGCGCACGGATTCGTGCGAAAACGCGTTTTAAGCATGCACATGCATCTTTTGGTAGACGAGATTGAAGTTTTCTGCAAAACCACAAGATGTGCATGCAAATGGTGCTTTTCGCAGAACGCGCACGTGGATTTCTACCAAACAACGTGCTAAGCATGCCGATGCTGCTCTTTTTAGCACCCGCGCACGGATTCGTGCGAAAACGCGTTTTAAGCATGCACATGCATCTTTTGGTAGACGCGGATGAAGTTTTCTGCAAAACAACAAGATGTGCATGCAAATGGTGCTTTTGGCAGAACGCGCACGTGGATTTCTACCAAACGACGTGCTAAGCATGCCGATGCTGCTCTTTTTAGCACCCGCGCACGGATTCGTGCGAAAACGCGTTTTAAGCATGCACATGCATCTTTTGGTAGACGAGATTGAAGTTTTCTGCAAAACCACGAGATGTGCATGCAAATGGTGCTTTTCGCAGAACGCGCACGTGGATTTCTACCAAACAACGTGCTAAGCATGCCGATGCTGCTCTTTTTAGCACCCGCGCACGGATTTGTGCGAAAACGCGTTTTAAGCATGCACATGCATCTTTTGGTAGACGAGATTGAAGTTTTCTGCAAAACCACAAGATGTGCATGCAAATGGTGCTTTTCGCAGAACGCGCATGTGGATTTATACCAAACAACGTGCTAAGCATGCCGATGCTGCTCTTTTTAGCACCCGCGCACGGATTCGTGCGAAAACGCGTTTTAAGCATGCACATGCATCTTTTGGTAGACGCGGATGAAGTTTTCTGCAAAACCACAAGATGTGCATGCAAATGGTGCTTTTGGCAGAACGCGCACGTGGATTTCTACCAAACGACGTGCTAAGCATGCCGATGCTGCTCTTTTTAGCACCCGCGCACGGATTCGTGCGAAAGCGCGTTTTAAGCATGCGCATGCATCTTTTGGTAGACGCGGATGAAGTTTTCTGCAAAACCACAAGATGTGCATGCAAATGGTGCTCTTGGCAGAACGCGCACGTGGATTTCTACCAAACGACGTGCTAAGCATGCCGATGCTGCTCTTTTTAGCACCCGCGCACGGATTTGTGCGAAAACGCGTTTTAAGCATGCACATGCATCTTTTGGTAGACGAGATTGAAGTTTTCTGCAAAACCACAAGATGTGCATGCAAATGGTGCTTTTGGCAGAACGCGCACGTGGATTTCTACCAAACGACGTGCTAAGCATGCCGATGCTGCTCTTTTTAGCACCCGCGCACGGATTTGTGCGAAAACGCGTTTTAAGCATGCACATGCATCTTTTGGTAGACGAGATTGAAGTTTTCTGCAAAACCACAAGATGTGCATGCAAATGGTGCTTTTCGCAGAACGCGCACGTGGATTTCTACCAAACAACGTGCTAAGCATGGCGATGCTGCTCTTTTTAGCACCCGCGCACGGATTCGTGCGAAAACGCGTTTTAAGCATGCACATGCATCTTTTGGTAGACGAGATTGACGTTTTCTGCAAAAGCACAAGATGTGCATGCAAATGGTGCTTTTCGCAGAACGCGCACGTGGATTTCTACCAAACAACGTGCTCAGCATGCCGATGCTGCTCTTTTTAGCACCCGCGCACGCATTCGTGCGAAAACGCGTTTTAAGCAAGCACATGCATCTTTTGGTAGACGAGATTGAAGTTTTCTGCAAAACCACAAGATGTGCATGCAAATGGTGCTTTTGGCAGAACGCGCACGTGGATTTCTACCAAACGACGTGCTAAGCATGCCGATGCTGCTCTTTTTAGCACCCGCGCACGGATTTGTGCGAAAACGCGTTTTAAGCATGCACATGCATCTTTTGGTAGACGAGATTGAAGTTTTCTGCAAAACAACAAGATGTGCATGCAAATGGTGCTTTTCGCAGAACGCGCACGTGGATTTCTACCAAACAACGTGCTAAGCATGCCGATGCTGCTCTTTTTAGCACCCGCGCACGGATTCGTGCGAAAACGCGTTTTAAGCATGCACATGCATCTTTTGGTAGACGAGATTGAAGTTTTCTGCAAAACCACAAAATGTGCATGCAAATGGTGCTTTTCGCAGAACGCGCACGTGGATTTCTACCAAACAACGTGCTAAGCATGCCGATGCTGCTCTTTTTAGCACCCGCGCACGGATTCGTGCGAAAACGCGTTTTAAGCATGCACATGCATCTTTTGGTAGACGAGATTGAAGTTTTCTGCAAAACCACAAGATGTGCATGCAAATGGTGCTTTTCGCAGAACGCGCACGTGGATTTCTACCAAACAACGTGCTAAGCATGCCGATGCTGCTCTTTTTAGCACCCGCGCACGGATTCGTGCGAAAACGCGTTTTAAGCATGCACATGCATCTTTTGGTAGACGAGATTGAAGTTTTCTGCAAAACCACAAGATGTGCATGCAAATGGTGCTTTTGGCAGAACGCGCACGTGGATTTCTACCAAACGACGTGCTAAGCATGCCGATGCTGCTCTTTTTAGCACCCGCGCACGGATTCGCGCGAAAACGCGTTTTAAGCATGCACATGCATCTTTTGGTAGACGCGGATGAAGTTTTCTGCAAAACCACAAGCTGTGCATGCAAATGGTGCTTTTCGCAGAACGCGCACGTGGATTTCTACCAAACGAGGTGCTAAGCAAGCCGATGCTGCTCTTTTTAGCACCCGCGCGCGGATTTGTGCGAAAACGCGTTTTAAGCATGCACATGCATCTTTTGGTAGACGAGATTGAAGTTTTCTGCAAAACCACAAGATGTGCATGCAAATGGTGCTTTTGGCAGAATGCGCACGTGGATTTCTACCAAACGACGTGCTAAGCATGCCGATGCTGCTCTTTTTAGCACCCGCGCACGGATTTGTCCGAAAACGCGTTTTAAGCATGCACATGCATCTTTTGGTAGACGAGATTGAAGTTTTCTGCAAAACCACAAGATGTGCATGCAAATGGTGCTTTTCGCAGAACGCGCACGTGGATTTCTACCAAACAACGTGCTAAGCATGCCGATGCTGCTCTTTTTAGCACCCGCGCACGGATTCGTGCGAAAACGCGTTTTAAGCATGCAAATGCATCTTTTGGTAGACGAGATTGAAGTTTTCTGCAAAAGCACAAGATGTGCATGCAAATGGTGCTTTTCGCAGAACGCGCACCTGGATTTCTACCAAACAACGTGCTCAGCATGCCGATGCTGCTCTTTTTAGCACCCGCGCACGGATTCGTGCGAAAACGCGTTTTAAGCATGCACATGCATCTTTTGGTAGACGAGATTGAAGTTTTCTGCAAAACCACAAGATGTGCATGCAAATGGTGCTTTTGGCAGAACGCGCACGTGGATTTCTACCAAACGACGTGCTAAGCATGCCGATGCTGCTCTTTTTAGCACCCGCGCACGGATTCGCGCGAAAACGCGTTTTAAGCATGCACATGCATCTTTTGGTAGACGAGATTGAAGTTTTCTGCAAAACCACAAGATGTGCATGCAAATGGTGCTTTTCGCAGAACGCGCACGTGGATTTCTACCAAACAACGTGCTAAGCATGCCGATGCTGCTCTTTTTAGCACCCGCGCACGGATTCGTGCGAAAACGCGTTTTAAGCATGCACATGCATCTTTTGGTAGACGAGATTGAAGTTTTCTGCAAAACCACAAGATGTGCATGCAAATGGTGCTTTTCGCAGAACGCGCACGTGGATTTCTACCAAACAACGTGCTAAGCATGCCGATGCTGCTCTTTTTAGCACCCGCGCACGGATTCGTGCGAAAACGCGTTTTAAGCATGCACATGCATCTTTTGGTAGACGCGGATGAAGTTTTCTGCAAAACCACAAGATGTGCATGCAAATGGTGCTTTTGGCAGAACGCGCACGTGGATTTCTACCAAACGACGTGCTAAGCATGCCGATGCTGTTCTTTTTAGCACCCGCGCACGGATTCGTGCGAAAACGCGTTTTAAGCATGCACATGCATCTTTTGGTAGACGCGGATGAACTTTTCTGCAAAACCACAAGATGTGCGTGCAAATGGTGCTCTTGGCAGAACGCGCACGTGGATTTCTACCAAACGACGTGCTAAGCATGCCGATGCTGCTCTTTTTAGCACCCGCGCACGGATTTGTGCGAAAACGCGTTTTAAGCATGCACATGCATCTTTTGGTAGACGAGATTGAAGTTTTCTGCAAAACCACAAGATGTGCATGCAAATGGTGCTTTTCGCAGAACGCGCACGTGGATTTCTACCAAACAACGTGCTAAGCATGCCGATGCCGCTCTTTTTAGCACCCGCGCACGGATTCGTGCGAAAACGTGTTTTAAGCATGCACATGCATCTTTTGGTAGACGAGATTGAAGTTTTCTGCAAAACCACAAGATGTGCATGCAAATGGCGCTTTTCGCAGAACGCGCACGTGGATTTCTACCAAACAACGTGCTCAGCATGCCGATGCTGCTCTTAGCACCCGCGCACGGATTCGTGCGAAAACGCGTTTTAAGCATGCACATGCATCTTTTGGTAGACGAGATTGAAGTTTTCTGCAAAACCACAAGATGTGCATGCAAATGGTGCTTTTGGCAGAACGCGCACGTGGATTTCTACCAAACGACGTGCTAAGCATGCCGATGCTGCTCTTTTTAGCACCCGCGCACGGATTCGTGCGAAAACGCGTTTTAAGCATGCACATGCATCTTTTGGTAGACGCGGATGAAGTTTTCTGCAAAACCACAAGATGTGCATGCAAATGGTGCTCTTGGCAGAACGCGCACGTGGATTTCTACCAAACGACGTGCTAAGCATGCCGATGCTGCTCTTTTTAGCACCCGCGCACGGATTCGTGCGAAAACGCGTTTTAAGCATGCACATGCATCTTTTGGTAGACGAGATTGAAGTTTTCTACAAAACCACAAGATGTGCATGCAAATGGTGCTTTTCGCAGAACGCGCACGTGGATTTCTACCAAACAACGTGCTAAGCATGCCGATGCTGCTCTTTTTAGCACCCGCGCACGGATTCGTGCGAAAACGCGTTTTAAGCATGCACATGCATCTTTTGGTAGACGAGATTGAAGTTTTCTGCAAAACCACAAGATGTGCATGCAAATGGTGGTTTTCGCAGAACGCGCACGTGGATTTCTACCAAACAACGTGCTAAGCATGCCGATGCTGCTCTTTTTAGCACCCGCGCACGGATTCGTGCGAAAACGCGTTTTAAGCATGCACATGCATCTTTTGGTAGACGAGATTGAAGTTTTCTGCAAAACCACAAGATGTGCATGCATATGGTGCTTTTCGCAGAACGCGCACGTGGATTTCTACCAAACAACGTGCTAAGCATGCCGATGCTGCTCTTTTTAGCACCCGCGCACGGATTCGTGCGAAAACGCGTTTTAAGCATGCACATGCATCTTTTGGTAGACGCGGATGAAGTTTTCTGCAAAACCACAAGATGTGCATGCAAATGGTGCTCTTGGCAGAACGCGCACGTGGATTTCTACCAAACGACGTGCTAAGCATGCCGATGCTGCTCTTTTTAGCACCCGCGCACGGATTTGTGCGAAAACGCGTTTTAAGCATGCACATGCATCTTTTGGTAGACGAGATTGAAGTTTTCTGCAAAACCACAAGATGTGCATGCAAATGGTGCTTTTCGCAGAACGCGCACGTGGATTTCTACCAAACAACGTGCTAAGCATGCCGATGCTGCTCTTTTTAGCACCCGCGCACGGATTCGTGCGAAAACGCGTTTTAAGCATGCACATGCATCTTTTGGTAGACGAGATTGAAGTTTTCTGCAAAACCACAAGATGTGCATGCAAATGGTGCTTTTCGCAGAACGCGCACGTGGATTTCTACCAAACAACGTGCTAAGCATGCCGATGCTGCTCTTTTTAGCACCCGCGCACGGATTCGTGCGAAAACGCGTTTTAAGCATGCACATGCATCTTTTGGTAGACGAGATTGAAGTTTTCTGCAAAACCACAAGATGTGCATGCATATGGTGCTTTTCGCAGAACGCGCACGTGGATTTCTACCAAACAACGTGCTAAGCATGCCGATGCTGCTCTTTTTAGCACCCGCGCACGGATTCGTGCGAAAACGCGTTTTAAGCATGCACATGCATCTTTTGGTAGACGCGGATGAAGTTTTCTGCAAAACCACAAGATGTGCATGCAAATGGTGCTCTTGGCAGAACGCGCACGTGGATTTCTACCAAACGACGTGCTAAGCATGCCGATGCTGCTCTTTTTAGCACCCGCGCACGGATTTGTGCGAAAACGCGTTTTAAGCATGCACATGCATCTTTTGGTAGACGAGATTGAAGTTTTCTGCAAAACCACAAGATGTGCATGCAAATGGTGCTTTTCGCAGAACGCGCACGTGGATTTCTACCAAACAACGTGCTAAGCATGCCGATGCTGCTCTTTTTAGCACCCGCGCAATGATTCGTGCGAAACGCCTTTTACGCATGCACATGCATCTTTTGGTAGACGAGATTGAAGTTTTCTGCAAAACCACAAGATGTGCATGCAAATGGTGCTTTTCGCAGAACGCGCACGTGGATTTCTACCAAACAACGTGCTAAGCATGCCGATGCTGCTCTTTTTAGCACCCGCGCACGGATTCGTGCGAAAACGCGTTTTAAGCATGCACATGCATCTTTTGGTAGACGAGATTGAAGTTTTCTGCAAAACCACAAGATGTGCATGCAAATGGTGCTTTTCGCAGAACGCGCACGTGGATTTCTACCAAACAACGTGCTAAGCATGCCGATGCTGCTCTTTTTAGCACCCGCGCACAGATTCGTGCGAAAACGCGTTTTAAGCATGCACATGCATCTTTTGGTAGACGAGATTGAAGTTTTCTGCAAAACCACAAGATGTGCATGCAAATGGTGCTTTTCGCAGAACGCGCACGTGGATTTCTACCAAACGACGTGCTAAGCATGCCGATGCTGCTCTTTTTAGCACCCGCGCACGGATTCGTGCGAAAACGCGTTTTAAGCATGCACATGCATCTTTTGGTAGACGCGGATGAAGTTTTCTGCAAAACCACAAGATGTGCATGCAAATGGTGCTTTTGGCAGAACGCGCACGTGGATTTCTACCAAACGACGTGCTAAGCATGCCGATGCTGCTCTTTTTAGCACCCGCGCACGGATTCGTGCGAAAACGCGTTTTAAGCATGCACATGCATCTTTTGGTAGACGCGGATGAAGTTTTCTGCAAAACCACAAGATGTGCATGCAAATGGTGCTCTTGGCAGAACGCGCACGTGGATTTCTACCAAACGACGTGCTAAGCATGCCGATGCTGCTCTTTTTAGCACCCGCGCACGGATTCGTGCGAAAACGCGTTTTAAGCATGCACATGCATCTTTTGGTAGACGAGATTGAAGTTTTCTGCAAAACCACAAGATGTGCATGCAAATGGTGCTTTTCGCAGAACGCGCACGTGGATTTCTACCAAACAAGGTTCTAAGCATGCCGATGCTGCTCTTTTTAGCACCCGCGCACGGATTCGTGCGAAAACGCGTTTTAAGCATGCACATGCATCTTTTGGTAGACGAGAATGAAGTTTTCTGCAAAACCACAAAATGTGCATGCAAATGGTGCTTTTCGCAGAACGCGCACGTGGATTTCTACCAAACAACGTGCTAAGCATACCGATGCTGCTCTTTTTAGCACCCGCGCACGGATTCGCGCGAAAACGCGTTTTAAGCATGCACATGCATCTTTTGGTAGACGAGATTGAAGTTTTCTGCAAAACCACAAGATGTGCATGCAAATGGTGCTCTTGGCAGAACGCGCACGTGGATTTCTACCAAACGACGTGCTAAGCATGCCGATGCTGCTCTTTTTAGCACCCGCGCACGGATTTGTGCGAAAACGCGTTTTAAGCATGCACATGCATCTTTTGGTAGACGAGATTGAAGTTTTCTGCAAAACCACAAGATGTGCATGCAAATGGTGCTTTTCGCAGAACGCGCACGTGGATTTCTACCAAACAACGTGCTAAGCATGCCGATGCTGCTCTTTTTAGCACCCGCGCACGGATTCGTGCGAAAACGCGTTTTAAGCATGCACATGCATCTTTTGGTAGACGAGATTGAAGTTTTCTGCAAAACCACAAGATGTGCATGCAAATGGTGCTTTTGGCAGAACGCGCACGTGGATTTCTACCAAACGACGTGCTAAGCATGCCGATGCTGCTCTTTTTAGCACCCGCGCACGGATTTGTGCGAAAACGCGTTTTAAGCATGCACATGCATCTTTTGGTAGACGAGATTGAAGTTTTCTGCAAAACCACAAGATGTGCATGCAAATGGTGCTTTTCGCAGAACGCGCACGTGGATTTCTACCAAACAACGTGCTAAGCATGCCGATGCTGCTCTTTTTAGCACCCGCGCACGGATTCGTGCGAAAACGCGTTTTAAGCATGCACATGCATCTTTTGGTAGACGAGATTGAAGTTTTCTGCAAAAGCACAAGATGTGCATGCAAATGGTGCTTTTCGCAGAACGCGCACGTGGATTTCTACCAAACAACGTGCTCAGCATGCCGATGCTGCTCTTTTTAGCACCCGCGCACGGATTCGTGCGAAAACGCGTTTTAAGCATGCACATGCATCTTTTGGTAGACGAGATTGAAGTTTTCTGCAAAACCACAAGATGTGCATGCAAATGGTGCTTTTGGCAGAACGCGCACGTGGATTTCTACCAAACGACGTGCTAAGCATGCCGATGCTGCTCTTTTTAGCACCCGCGCACGGATTCGCGCGAAAACGCGTTTTAAGCATGCACATGCATCTTTTGGTAGACGCGGATGAAGTTTTCTGCAAAACCACAAGATGTGCATGCAAATGGTGCTTTTGGCAGAACGCGCACGTGGATTTCTACCAAACGACGTGCTAAGCATGCCGATGCTGCTCTTTTTAGCACCCGCGCACGGATTCGTGCGAAAACGCGTTTTAAGCATGCACATGCATCTTTTGGTAGACGCGGATGAAGTTTTCTGCAAAACCACAAGATGTGCATGCAAATGGTGCTCTTGGCAGAACGCGCACGTGGATTTCTACCAAACGACGTGCTAAGCATGCCGATGCTGCTCTTTTTAGCTCCCGCGCACGGATTTGTGCGAAAATGCGTTTTAAGCATGCACATGCATCTTTTGGTAGACGAGATTGAAGTGTTCTGCAAAACCACAAGATGTGCATGCAAATGGTGCTTTTCGCAGAACGCGCACGTGGATTTCTACCAAACAACGTGCTAAGCATGCCGATGCTGCTCTTTTTAGCACCCGCGCACGGATTCGTGCGAAAACGCGTTTTAAGCATGCACATGCATCTTTTGGTAGACGAGATTGAAGTTTTCTGCAAAACCACAAGATGTGCATGCAAATGGTGCTTTTCGCAGAACGCGCACGTGGATTTCTACCAAACAACGTGCTAAGCATGCCGATGCTGCTCTTTTTAGCACCCGCGCACGGATTCGTGCGAAAACGCGTATTAAGCATGCACATGCATCTTTTGGTAGACGAGATTGAAGTTTTCTGCAAAACCACAAGATGTGCATGCAAATGCTGCTTTTCGCAGAACGCGCACGTGGATTTCTACCAAACAACGTGCTAAGCATGCCGATGCTGCTCTTTTTAGCACCCGCGCACGGATTCGTGCGAAAACGCGTTTTAAGCATGCACATGCATCTTTTGGTAGACGCGGATGAAGTTTTCTGCAAAACCACAAGATGTGCATGCAAATGGTGCTCTTGGCAGAACGCGCACGTGGATTTCTACCAAACGACGTGCTAAGCATGCCGATGCTGCTCTTTTTAGCACCCGCGCACGGATTTGTGCGAAAACGCGTTTTAAGCATGCACATGCATCTTTTGGTAGACGAGATTGAAGTTTTCTGCAAAACCACAAGATGTGCATGCAAATGGTGCTTTTCGCAGAACGCGCACGTGGATTTCTACCAAACAACGTGCTAAGCATGCCGATGCTGCTCTTTTTAGCACCCGCGCACGGATTCGTGCGAAAACGCGTTTTAAGCATGCACACGCATCTTTTGGTAGACGAGATTGAAGTTTTCTGCAAAACCACAAAATGTGCATGCAAATGGTGCTTTTCGCAGAACGCGCACGTGGATTTCTACCAAACAACGTGCTAAGCATACCGATGCTGCTCTTTTTAGCACCCGCGCACGGATTCGTGCGAAAACGCGTTTTAAGCATGCACATGCATCTTTTGGTAGACGAGATTGAAGTTTTCTGCAAAACCACAAGATGTGCATGCAAATGGTGCTTTTCGCAGAACGCGCACGTGGATTTCTACCAAACAACGTGCTAAGCATGCCGATGCTGCTCTTTTTAGCACCCGCGCACGGATTCGTGCGAAAACGCGTTTTAAGCATGCACATGCATCTTTTGGTAGACGAGATTGAAGTTTTCTGCAAAACCACAAGATGTGCATGCAAATGGTGCTTTTCGCAGAACGCGCACATGGATTTCTACCAAACAACGTGCTAAGCATGCCGATGCTGCTCTTTTTAGCACCCGCGCACGGATTCGTGCGAAAACGCGTTTTAAGCATGCACATGCATCTTTTGGTAGACGAGATTGAAGTTTTCTGCAAAACCACAAGATGTGCATGCAAATGGTGCTTTTCGCAGAACGCGCACGTGGATTTCTACCAAACAACGTGCTAAGCATGCCGATGCTCCTCTTTTTAGCACCCGCGCACGGATTCGTGCGAAAACGCGTTTTAAGCATGCACATGCATCTTTTGGTAGACGAGATTGAAGTTTTCTGCAAAACCACGAAATGTGCATGCAAATGGTGCTTTTCGCAGAACGCGCACGTGGATTTCTACCAAACAACGTGCTAAGCATACCGATGCTGCTCTTTTTAGCACCCGCGCACGGATTCGTGCGAAAACGCGTTTTAAGCATGCACATGCATCTTTTGGTAGACGAGATTGAAGTTTTCTGCAAAACCACAAGATGTGCATGCAAATGGTGCTTTTCGCAGAACGCGCACGTGGATTTCTACCAAACAACGTGCTAAGCATGCCGATGCTGCTCTTTTTAGCACCCGCGCAAGGATTCGTGCGAAAACGCGTTTTAAGCATGCACATGCATCTTTTGGTAGACGAGATTGAAGTTTTCTGCAAAACCACAAGATGTGCATGCAAATGGTGCTTTTCGCAGAACGCGCACGTGGATTTCTACCAAACAACGTGCTAAGCATGCCGATGCTGCTCTTTTTAGCAACCGCGCACGGATTCGTGCGAAAACGCGTTGTAAGCATGCACATGCATCTTTTGGTAGACGTGATTGAAGTTTTCTGCAAAACCACAAGATGTGCATGCAAATGGTGCTTTTCGCAGAACGCGCACGTGGATTTCTACCAAACAACGTGCTAAGCATGCCGATGCTGCTCTTTTTGGCACCCGCGCGCGGATTTGTGCGAAAACGCGTTTTAAGCATGCACATGCATCTTTTGGTAGACGAGATTGAAGTTTTCTGCAAAACCACAAGATGTGCATGCAAATGGTGCTTTTCGCAGAACGCGCACGTGGATTTCTACCAAACAACAGGCTAAGCATGCCGATGCTGCTCTTTTTAGCACCCGCGCACGGATTCGTGCGAAAACGCGTTTTAAGCATGCACATGCATCTTTTGGTAGACGAGATTGAAGTTTTCTGCAAAACCACAAGATGTGCATGCAAATGGTGCTTTTGGCAGAACGCGCACGTGGATTTCTACCAAACGACGTGCTAAGCATGCCGATGCTGCTCTTTTTAGCACCCGCGCACGGATTTGTGCGAAAAGGCGTTTTAAGCATGCACATGCATCTTTTGGTAGACGAGATTGAAGTTTTCTGCAAAACCACAAGATGTGCACGCAAATGGTGCTTTTCGCAGAACGCGCACGTGGATTTCTACCAAACAACGTGCTAAGCATGCCGATGCTGCTCTTTTTAGCACCCGCGCACGGATTCGTGCGAAAACGCGTTTTAAGCATGCACATGCATCTTTTGGTAGACGAGATTGAAGTTTTCTGCAAAACCACAAGATGTGCATGCAAATGGTGCTTTTCGCAGAACGCGGACATGGATTTCTACCAAACAACGTGCTAAGCATGCCGATGCTGCTCTTTTTAGCACCCGCGCACGGATTCGTGCGAAAACGCGTTTTAAGCATGCACATGCATCTTTTGGTAGACGAGATTGAAGTTTTCTGCAAAACCACAAGATGTGCATGCAAATGGTGCTTTTCGCAGAACGCGCACGTGGATTTCTACCAAACAACGTGCTAAGCATGCCGATGCTGCTCTTTTTAGCACCCGCGAGCGGATTCGTGCGAAAACGCGTTTTAAGCATGCACATGCATCTTTTGGTAGACGAGATTGAAGTTTTCTGCAAAACCACAAGATGTGCATGCAAATGGTGCTTTTCGCAGAACGCGCACGTGGATTTCTACCAAACAACGTGCTAAGCATGCCGATGCTGCTCTTTTTAGCACCCGCGCACGGATTCGTGCGAAAACGCGTTTTAAGCATGCACATGCATCTTTTGGTAGACGAGATTGAAGTTTTCTGCAAAAGCACAAGATGTGCATGCAAATGGTGCTTTTCGCAGAACGCGCACGTGGATTTCTACCAAACAACGTGCTCAGCATGCCGATGCTGCTCTTTTTAGCACCCGCGCACGGATTCGTGCGAAAACGCGTTTTAAGCATGCACATGCATCTTTTGGTAGACGAGATTGAAGTTTTCTGCAAAACCACAAGATGTGCATGCAAATGGTGCTTTTGGCAGAACGCGCACGTGGATTTCTACCAAACGACGTGCTAAGCATGCCGATGCTGCTCTTTTTAGCACCCGCGCACGGATTCGCGCGAAAACGCGTTTTAAGCATGCACATGCATCTTTTGGTAGACGCGGAATAAGTTTTCTGCAAAACCACAAGATGTGCATGCAAATGGTGCTTTTGGCAGAACGCGCACGTGGATTTCTACCAAACGACGTGCTAAGCATGCCGATGCTGCTCTTTTTAGCACCCGCGCACGGATTTGTGCGAAAACGCGTTTTAAGCATGCACATGCATCTTTTGGTAGACGAGATTGAAGTTTTCTGCAAAACCACAAGATGTGCATGCAAATGGTGCTTTTGGCAGAACGCGCACGTGGATTTCTACCAAACAACGTGCTAAGCATGCCGATGCTGCTCTTTTTAGCACCCGCGCACGGATTCGTGCGAAAACGCGTTTTAAGCATGCACATGCATCTTTTGGTAGACGCGGATGAAGTTTTCTGCAAAACCACAAGATGTGCATGCAAATGGTGCTTTTGGCAGAACGCGCACGTGGATTTCTACCAAACGACGTGCTAAGCATGCCGATGCTGCTCTTTTTAGCACCCGCGCACGGATTTGTGCGAAAACGCGTTTTAAGCATGCACATGCATCTTTTGGTAGACGAGATTGAAGTTTTCTGCAAAACCACAAGATGTGCATGCAAATGGTGCTTTTCGCAGAACGCGCACGTGGATTTCTACCAAACAACGTGCTAAGCATGCCGATGCTGCTCTTTTTAGCACCCGCGCACGGATTCGTGCGAAAACGCGTTTTAAGCATGCACATGCATCTTTTGGTAGACGAGATTGAAGTTTTCTGCAAAACCACAAGATGTGCATGCAAATGGTGCTTTTCGCAGAACGCGCACGTGGAGTTCTACCAAACGACGTGCTAAGCATGCCGATGCTGCTCTTTTTAGCACCCGCGCACGGGTTCGTGCGAAAACGCGTTTTAAGCATCCACATGCATCTTTTGGTAGACGCGGATGAAGTTTTCTGCAAAACCCCAAGATGTGCATGCAAATGGTGCTTTTGGCAGAACGCGCACGTGGATTTCTACCAAACGACGTGCTAAGCATGCCGATGCTGCTCTTTTTAGCACCCGCGCACGGATTCGTGCGAAAACGCGTTTTAAGCATGCACATGCATCTTTTGGTAGACGCGGATGAAGTTTTCTGCAAAACCACAAGATGTGCATGCAAATGGTGCTCTTGGCAGAACGCGCACGTGGATTTCTACCAAACGACGTGCGAAGCATGCCGATGCTGCTCTTTTTAGCACCCGCGCACGGATTCGCGCGAAAACGCGTTTTAAGCATGCACATGCATCTTTTGGTAGACGCGGAATAAGTTTTCTGCAAAACCACAAGATGTGCATGCAAATGGTGCTTTTGGCAGAACGCGCACGTGGATTTCTACCAAACGACGTGCTAAGCATGCCGATGCTGCTCTTTTTAGCACCCGCGCACGGATTTGTGCGAAAACGCGTTTTAAGCATGCACATGCATCTTTTGGTAGACGAGATTGAAGTTTTCTGCAAAACCACAAGATGTGCATGCAAATGGTGCTTTTGGCAGAACGCGCACGTGGATTTCTACCAAACAACGTGCTAAGCATGCCGATGCTGCTCTTTTTAGCACCCGCGCACGGATTCGTGCGAAAACGCGTTTTAAGCATGCACATGCATCTTTTGGTAGACGCGGATGAAGTTTTCTGCAAAACCACAAGATGTGCATGCAAATGGTGCTTTTGGCAGAACGCGCACGTGGATTTCTACCAAACGACGTGCTAAGCATGCCGATGCTGCTCTTTTTAGCACCCGCGCACGGATTTGTGCGAAAACGCGTTTTAAGCATGCACATGCATCTTTTGGTAGACGAGATTGAAGTTTTCTGCAAAACCACAAGATGTGCATGCAAATGGTGCTTTTCGCAGAACGCGCACGTGGATTTCTACCAAACAACGTGCTAAGCATGCCGATGCTGCTCTTTTTAGCACCCGCGCACGGATTCGTGCGAAAACGCGTTTTAAGCATGCACATGCATCTTTTGGTAGACGAGATTGAAGTTTTCTGCAAAACCACAAGATGTGCATGCAAATGGTGCTTTTCGCAGAACGCGCACGTGGAGTTCTACCAAACGACGTGCTAAGCATGCCGATGCTGCTCTTTTTAGCACCCGCGCACGGGTTCGTGCGAAAACGCGTTTTAAGCATCCACATGCATCTTTTGGTAGACGCGGATGAAGTTTTCTGCAAAACCCCAAGATGTGCATGCAAATGGTGCTTTTGGCAGAACGCGCACGTGGATTTCTACCAAACGACGTGCTAAGCATGCCGATGCTGCTCTTTTTAGCACCCGCGCACGGATTCGTGCGAAAACGCGTTTTAAGCATGCACATGCATCTTTTGGTAGACGCGGATGAAGTTTTCTGCAAAACCACAAGATGTGCATGCAAATGGTGCTCTTGGCAGAACGCGCACGTGGATTTCTACCAAACGACGTGCGAAGCATGCCGATGCTGCTCTTTTTAGCACCCGCGCACGGATTTGTGCGAAAACGCGTTTTAAGCATGCACATGCATCTTTTGGTAGACGAGATTGAAGTTTTCTGCAAAACAACAAGATGTGCATGCAAATGGTGCTTTTCGCAGAACGCGCACGTGGATTTCTACCAAACAACGTGCTAAGCATGCCGATGCTGCTCTTTTTAGCACCCGCGCACGGATTCGTGCGAAAACGCGTTTTAAGCATGCACATGCATCTTTTGGTAGACGAGATTGAAGTTTTCTGCAGAACCACAAGATGTGCATGCAAATGGTGCTTTTCGCAGAACGCGCACGTGGATTTCTACCAAACAACGTGCTAAGCATGCCGATGCTGCTCTTTTTAGCACCCGCGCACGGATTCGTGCGAAAACGCGTTTTAAGCATGCACATGCATCTTTTGGTAGACGAGATTGAAGTTTTCTGCAAAACCACAAGATGTGCATGCATATGGTGCTTTTCGCAGAACGCGCACGTGGATTTCTACCAAACAACGTGCTAAGCATGCCGATGCTGCTCTTTTTAGCACCCGCGCACGGATTCGTGCGAAAACGCGTTTTAAGCATGCACATGCATCTTTTGGTAGACGCGGATGAAGTTTTCTGCAAAACCACAAGATGTGCATGCAAATGATGCTCTTGGCAGAACGCGCACGTGGATTTCTACCAAACACCGTGCTAAGCATCCCGATGCTGCTCTTTTTAGCACCCGCGCACGGATTTGTGCGAAAACGCGTTTTAAGCATGCACATGCATCTTTTGGTAGACGAGGTTGAAGTTTTCTGCAAAACCACAAGATGTGCATGCAAATGGTGCTTTTCGCAGAACGCGCACGTGGATTTCTACCAAGCAACGTGCTAAGCATGCCGATGCTGCTCTTTTTAGCACCCGCGCACGGATTCGTGCGAAAACGCGTTTTAAGCATGCACATGCATCTTTTGGTAGACGAGATTGAAGTTTTCTGCAAAACCACAAGATGTGCATGCAAATGGTGCTTTTCGCAGAACGCGCACGTGGAGTTCTACCAAACAACGTGCTAAGCATGCCGATGCTGCTCTTTTTAGCACCCGCGCACGGATTCGTGCGAAAACGCGTTTTAAGCATGCACATGCATCTTTTGGTAGACGAGATTGAAGTTTTCTGCAAAACCACAAGATGTGCATGCAAATGGTGCTTTTGGCAGAACGCGCACGTGGATTTCTACCAAACGACGTGCTAAGCATGCCGATGCTGCTCTTTTTAGCACCCGCGCACGGATTCGTGCGAAAAGGCGTTTTAAGCATGCACATGCATCTTTTGGTAGACGAGATTGAAGTTTTCTGCAAAACCACAAGATGTGCACGCAAATGGTGCTTTTCGCAGAACGCGCACGTGGATTTCTACCAAACGACGTGCTAAGCATGCCGATGCTGCTCTTTTTAGCACCCGCGCACGGATTCGTGCGAAAACGCGTTTTAAGCATGCACATGCATCTTTTGGTAGACGCGGATGAAGTTTTCTGCAAAACCACAAGATGTGCATGCAAATGGTGCTTTTGGCAGAACGCGCACGTGGATTTCTACCAAACGACGTGCTAAGCATGCCGATGCTGCTCTTTTTAGCACCCGCGCACGGGTTCGTGCGAAAACGCGTTTTAAGCATGCACATGCATTTTTTGGTAGACGCGGATGAAGTTTTCTGCAAAACCACAAGATGTGCATGCAAATGGTGCTTTTGGCAGAACGCGCACGTGGATTTCTACCAAACGACATGCTAAGCATGCCGATGCTGCTCTTTTTAGCACCCGCGCACGGATTCGTGCGAAAACGCGTTTTAAGCATGCACATGCATCTTTTGGTAGACGCGGATGAAGTTTTCTGCAAAACCACAAGATGTGCATGCAAATGGTGCTCTTGGCAGAACGCGCACGTGGATTTCTACCAAACGACGTGCTAAGCATGCCGATGCTGCTCTTTTTAGCACCCGCGCACGGATTTGTGCGAAAACGCGTTTTAAGCATGCACATGCATCTTTTGGTAGACGAGATTGAAGTTTTCTGCAAAACCACAAGATGTGCATGCAAATGTTGCTTTTCGCAGAACGCGCACGTGGATTTCTACCAAACAACGTGCTAAGCATGCCGATGCTGCTCTTTTTAGCACCCGCGCACGGATTCGTGCGAAAACGCGTTTTAAGCATGCACATGCATCTTTTGGTAGACGAGATTGAAGTTTTCTGCAAAACCACAAGATGTGCATGCAAATGGTGCTTTTCGCAGAACGCGCACGTGGATTTCTACCAAACAACGTGCTAAGCATGCCGATGCTGCTCTTTTTAGCACCCGCGCACGGATTCGTGCGAAAACGCGTTTTAAGCATGCACATGCATCTTTTGGTAGACGAGATTGAAGTTTTCTGCAAAACCACAAGATGTGCATGCATATGGTGCTTTTCGCAGAACGCGCACGTGGATTTCTACCAAACAACGTGCTAAGCATGCCGATGCTGCTCTTTTTAGCACCCGCGCACGGATTCGTGCGAAAACGCGTTTTAAGCATGCACATGCATCTTTTGGTAGACGCGGATGAAGTTTTCTGCAAAACCACAAGATGTGCATGCAAATGGTGCTCTTGGCAGAACGCGCACGTGGATTTCTACCAAACGACGTGCTAAGCATGCCGATGCTGCTCTTTTTAGCACCCGCGCACGGATTTGTGCGAAAACGCGTTTTAAGCATGCACATGCATCTTTTGGTAGACGAGATTGAAGTTTTCTGCAAAACCACAAGATGTGCATGCAAATGGTGCTTTTCGCAGAACGCGCACGTGGATTTCTACCAAACAACGTGCTAAGCATGCCGATGCTGCTCTTTTTAGCACCCGCGCACGGATTCGTGCGAAAACGCGTTTTAAGCATGCACATGCATCTTTTGGTAGACGAGATTGAAGTTTTCTGCAAAACCACAAGATGTGCATGCAAATGGTGCTTTTCGCAGAACGCGCACGTGGATTTCTACCAAACAACGTGCTAAGCATGCCGATGCTGCTCTTTTTAGCACCCGCGCACGGATTCGTGCGAAAACGCGTTTTAAGCATGCACATGCATCTTTTGGTAGACGAGATTGAAGTTTTCTGCAAAACCACAAGATGTGCATGCAAATGGTGCTTTTCGCAGAGCGCGCACGTGGATTTTCTACCAAACAACGTGCTAAGCATGCCGATGCTGCTCTTTTTAGCACCCGCGGAGAGATTCGTGCGAAAACGCGTTTTAAGCATGCACATGCATCTTTTGGTAGACGCGGATGAAGTTTTCTGCAAAACCACAAGATGTGCATGCAAATGGTGCTTTTCGCAGAACGCGCACGTGGATTTCAACCAAACAACGTGCTAAGCATGCCGATGCTGCTCTTTTTAGCACCCGCGCACGGATTTGTGCGAAAACGCGTTTTAAGCATGCACATGCATCTTTTGGTAGACGCGGATGAAGTTTTCTGCAAAACCACAAGATGTGCATGCAAATGTTGCTTTTCGCAGAACGCGCACGTGGATTTCTACCAAACAACGTGCTAAGCATGCCGATGCTGCTCTTTTTAGCACCCGCGCACGGATTTGTGCGAAAACGCGTTTTAAGCATGCACATGCATCTTTTGGTAGACGAGATTGAAGTATTCTGCAAAACCACAAGATGTGCATGCAAATGGTGCTTTTCGCAGAACGCGCACGTGGATTTCTACCAAACAACGTGCTAAGCATGCCGATGCTGCTCTTTTTAGCACCCGCGCACGGATTCGTGCGAAAACGCGTTTTAAGCATGCACATGCATCTTTTGGTAGACGAGATTGAAGTTTTCTGCAAAACCACAAGATGTGCATGCAAATGGTGCTTTTGGCAGAACGCGCACGTGGATTTCTACCAAACGACGTGCTAAGCATGCCGATGCTGCTCTTTTTAGCACCCGCGCACGGATTTGTGCGAAAACGCGTTTTAAGCATGCACATGCATCTTTTGGTAGACGAGATTGAAGTTTTCTGCAAAACCACAAGATGTGCATGCAAATGGTGCTTTTCGCAGAACGCGCACGTGGATTTCTACCAAACGACGTGCTAAGCATGCCGATGCTGCTCTTTTTAGCACCCGCGCACGGATTCGTGCGAAAACGCGTTTTAAGCATGCACATGCATCTTTTGGTAGACGAGATTGAAGTTTTCGGCAAAACCACAAGATGTGCATGCAAATGGTGCTTTTCGCAGAACGCGCACGTGGATTTCTACCAAACAACGTGCTAAGCATGCCGATGCTGCTCTTTTTAGCACCCGCGCACGGATTCGTGCGAAAACGCGTTTTAAGCATGCACATGCATCTTTTGGTAGACGAGATTGAAGTTTTCTGCAAAACCACAAGATGTGCATGCAAAAGGTGCTTTTCGCAGAACGCGCACGTGGATTTCTACCAAACAACGTGCTAAGCATGCCGATGCTGCTCTTTTTAGCACCCGCGCACTGATTCGCGCGAAAACGCGTTTTAAGAATGCACATGCATCTTTCGGTAGACGCGGATGAAGTTTTCTGCAAAACCACAAGATGTGCATGCAAATGGTGCTCTTGGCAGAACGCGCACGTGGATTTCTACCAAACGACGTGCTAAGCATGCCGATGCTGCTCTTTTTAGCACCCGCGCACGGATTTGTGCGAAAACGCGTTTTAAGCATGCACATGCATCTTTTGGTAGACGAGATTGAAGTTTTCTGCAAAACCACAATATGTGCATGCAAATGGTGCTTTTCGCAGAACGCGCACGTGGATTTCTACCAAACGAGGTGCTAAGCATGCCGATGCTGCTCTTTTTAGCACCCCGCGCACGGATTCGTGCGAAAACGCGTTTTAAGCATCCACATGCATCTTTTGGTAGACGAGATTGAAGTTTTCTGCAAAACCACAAGATGTGCATGCAAATGGTGCTTTTGGCAGAACGCGCACGTGGATTTCTACCAAACGACGTGCTAAGCATGCCGATGCTGCTCTTTTTAGCACCCGCGCACGGATTCGCGCGAAAACGCGTTTTAAGCATGCACATGCATCTTTTGGTAGACGCGGTTTAAGTTTTCTGCAAAACC
This sequence comes from Dermacentor andersoni, assembly GCF_023375885.2. NCBI lineage: Eukaryota > Metazoa > Arthropoda > Arachnida > Ixodida > Ixodidae > Dermacentor > Dermacentor andersoni. The sequence continues at coordinate 20,371 of NW_027315284.1, read as the reverse complement.
ACAAGATGTGCATGCAAATGGTGCTTTTGGCAGAACGCGCACGTGGATTTCTACCAAACGACGTGCTAAGCATGCCGATGCTGCTCTTTTTAGCACCCGCGCACGGATTCGCGCGAAAACGCGTTTTAAGCATGCACATGCATCTTTTGGTAGACGCGGAATAAGTTTTCTGCAAAACCACAAGATGTGCATGCAAATGGTGCTTTTGGCAGAACGCGCACGTGGATTTCTACCAAACGACGTGCTAAGCATGCCGATGCTGCTCTTTTTAGCACCCGCGCACGGATTTGTGCGAAAACGCGTTTTAAGCATGCACATGCATCTTTTGGTAGATGAGATTGAAGTTTTCTGCAAAACCACAAGATGTGCATGCAAATGGTGCTTCTGGCAGAACGCGCACGTGGATTTCTACCAAACAACGTGCTAAGCATGCCGATGCTGCTCTTTTTAGCACCCGCGCACGGATTCGTGCGAAAACGCGTTTTAAGCATGCACATGCATCTTTTGGTAGACGCGGATGAAGTTTTCTGCAAAACCACAAGATGTGCATGCAAATGGTGCTTTTGGCAGAACGCGCACGTGGATTTCTACCAAACGACGTGCTAAGCATGCCGATGCTGCTCTTTTTAGCACCCGCGCACGGATTTGTGCGAAAACGCGTTTTAAGCATGCACATGCATCTTTTGGTAGACGAGATTGAAGTTTTCTGCAAAACCACAAGATGTGCATGCAAATGGTGCTTTTCGCAGAACGCGCACGTGGATTTCTACCAAACAACGTGCTAAGCATGCCGATGCTGCTCTTTTTAGCACCCGCGCACGGATTCGTGCGAAAACGCGTTTTAAGCATGCACATGCATCTTTTGGTAGACGAGATTGAAGTTTTCTGCAAAACCACAAGATGTGCATGCAAATGGTGCTTTTCGCAGAACGCGCACGTGGATTTCTACCAAACGACGTGCTAAGCATGCCGATGCTGCTCTTTTTAGCACCCGCGCACGGGTTCGTGCGAGAACGCGTTTTAAGCATGCACATGCATCTTTTGGTAGACGCGGATGAAGTTTTCTGCGAAACCACAAGATGTGCATGCAAATGGTGCTTTTGGCAGAACGCGCACGTGGATTTCTACCAAACGACGTGCTAAGCATGCCGATGCTGCTCTTTTTAGCACCCGCGCACGGATTCGTGCGAAAACGCGTTTTAAGCATGCACATGCATCTTTTGGTAGACGCGGATGAAGTTTTCTGCAAAACCACAAGATGTGCATGCAAATGGTGCTCTTGGCAGAACGCGCACGTGGATTTCTACCAAACGACGTGCGAAGCATGCCGATGCTGCTCTTTTTAGCACCCGCGCACGGATTTGTGCGAAAACGCGTTTTAAGCATGCACATGCATCTTTTGGTAGACGAGATTGAAGTTTTCTGCAAAACAACAAGATGTGCATGCAAATGGTGCTTTTCGCAGAACGCGCACGTGGATTTCTACCAAACAACGTGCTAAGCATGCCGATGCTGCTCTTTTTAGCACCCGCGCACGGATTCGTGCGAAAACGCGTTTTAAGCATGCACATGCATCTTTTGGTAGACGAGATTGAAGTTTTCTGCAGAACCACAAGATGTGCATGCAAATGGTGCTTTTCGCAGAACGCGCACGTGGATTTCTACCAAACAACGTGCTAAGCATGCCGATGCTGCTCTTTTTAGCACCCGCGCACGGATTCGTGCGAAAACGCGTTTTAAGCATGCACATGCATCTTTTGGTAGACGAGATTGAAGTTTTCTGCAAAACCACAAGATGCGCATGCATATGGTGCTTTTCGCAGAACGCGCACGTGGATTTCTACCAAACAACGTGCTAAGCATGCCGATGCTGCTCTTTTTAGCACCCGCGCACGGATTCGTGCGAAAACGCGTTTTAAGCATGCACATGCATCTTTTGGTAGACGCGGATGAAGTTTTCTGCAAAACCACAAGATGTGCATGCAAATGGTGCTCTTGGCAGAACGCGCACGTGGATTTCTACCAAACGACGTGCTAAGCATGCCGATGCTGCTCTTTTTAGCACCCGCGCACGGATTTGTGCGAAAACGCGTTTTAAGCATGCACATGCATCTTTTGGTAGACGAGATTGAAGTTTTCTGCAAAACCACAAGATGTGCATGCAAATGGTGCTTTTCGCAGAACGCGCACGTGGATTTCTACCAAGCAACGTGCTAAGCATGCCGATGCTGCTCTTTTTAGCACCCGCGCACGGATTCGTGCGAAAACGCGTTTTAAGCATGCACATGCATCTTTTGGTAGACGAGATTGAAGTTTTCTGCAAAACCACAAGATGTGCATGCAAATGGTGCTTTTCGCAGAACGCGCACGTGGAGTTCTACCAAACAACGTGCTAAGCATGCCGATGCTGCTCTTTTTAGCACCCGCGCACGGATTCGTGCGAAAACGCGTTTTAAGCATGCACATGCATCTTTTGGTAGACGAGATTGAAGTTTTCTGCAAAACCACAAGATGTGCATGCAAATGGTGCTTTTCGCAGAACGCGCACGTGGATTTCTACCAAACAACGTGCTAAGCATGCCGATGCTGCTCTTTTTAGCACCCGCGCACAGATTCGTGCGAAAACACGTTTTAAGCATGCACATGCATCTTTTGGTAGACGAGATTGAAGTTTTCTGCAAAACAACAAGATGTGCATGCAAATGGTGCTTTTCGCTGAACGCGCACGTGGATTTCTACCAAACGACGTGCTAAGCATGCCGATGCTGCTCTTTTTAGCACCCGCGCACGGATTCGTGCGAAAACGCGTTTTAAGCATGCACATGCATCTTTTGGTAGACGCGGATGAAGTTTTCTGCAAAACCACAAGATGTGCATGCAAATGGTGCTTTTGGCAGAACGCGCACGTGGATTTCTACCAAACGACGTGCTAAGCATGCCGATGCTGCTCTTTTTAGCACCCGCGCACGGGTTCGTGCGAAAACGCGTTTTAAGCATGCACATGCATTTTTTGGTAGACGCGGATGAAGTTTTCTGCAAAACCACAAGATGTGCATGCAAATGGTGCTTTTGGCAGAACGCGCACGTGGATTTCTACCAAACGACGTGCTAAGCATGCCGATGCTGCTCTTTTTAGCACCCACGCACGGATTCGTGCGAAAACGCGTTTTAAGAATGCACATGCATCTTTTGGTAGACGCGGATGAAGTTTTCTGCAAAACCACAAGATGTGCATGCAAATGGTGCTCTTGGCAGAACGCGCATGTGGATTTCTACCAAACGACGTGCTAAGCATGCCGATGCTGCTCTTTTTAGCACCCGCGCACGGATTTGTGCGAAAACGCGTTTTAAGCATGCACATGCATCTTTTGGTAGACGAGATTGAAGTTTTCTGCAAAACCACAAGATGTGCATGCAAATGGTGCTTTTCGCAGAACGCGCACGTGGATTTCTACCAAACAACGTGCTAAGCATGCCGATGCTGCTCTTTTTAGCACCCGCGCACGGATTCGTGCGAAAACGCGTTTTAAGCATGCACATGCATCTTTTGGTAGACGAGATTGAAGTTTTCTGCAAAACCACAAGATGTGCATGCAAATGGTGCTTTTCGCAGAACGCGCACGTGGATTTCTACCAAACAACGTGCTAAGCATGCCGATGCTGCTCTTTTTAGCACCCGCGCACGGATTCGTGCGAAAACGCGTTTTAAGCATGCACATGCATCTTTTGGTAGACGAGATTGAAGTTTTCTGCAAAACCACAAGATGTGCATGCATATGGTGCTTTTCGCAGAACGCGCACGTGGATTTCTACCAAACAACGTGCTAAGCATGCCGATGCTGCTCTTTTTAGCACCCGCGCACGGATTCGTGCGAAAACGCGTTTTAAGCATGCACATGCATCTTTTGGTAGACGCGGATGAAGTTTTCTGCAAAACCACAAGATGTGCATGCAAATGGTGCTCTTGGCAGAACGCGCACGTGGATTTCTACCAAACGACGTGCTAAGCATGCCGATGCTGCTCTTTTTAGCACCCGCTCACGGATTTGTGCGAAAACGCGTTTTAAGCATGCACATGCATCTTTTGGTAGACGAGATTGAAGTTTTCTGCAAAACCACAAGATGTGCATGCAAATGGTGCTTTTCGCAGAACGCGCACGTGGATTTCTACCAAACAACGTGCTAAGCATGCCGATGCTGCTCTTTTTAGCGCCCGCGCACGGATTCGTGCGAAAACGCGTTTTAAGCATGCACATGCATCTTTTGGTAGACGAGATTGAAGTTTTCTGCAAAACCACAAGATGTGCATGCAAATGGTGCTTTTCGCAGAACGCGCACGTGGATTTCTACCAAACAACGTGCTAAGCATGCCGATGCTGCTCTTTTTAGCACCCGCGCACGGATTCGTGCGAAAACGCGTTTTAAGCATGCACATGCATCTTTTGGTAGACGAGATTGAAGTTTTCTGCAAAACCACAAGATGTGCATGCAAATGGTGCTTTTCGCAGAACGCGCACGTGGATTTCTACCAAACAACGTGCTAAGCATGCCGATGCTGCTCTTTTTAGCACCCGCGCACAGATTCGTGCGAAAACGCGTTTTAAGCATGCACATGCATCTTTTGGTAGACGCGGATGAAGTTTTCTGCAAAACCACAAGATGTGCATGCAAATGGTGCTTTTCGCAGAACGCGCACGTGGATTTCTACCAAACAACGTGCTAAGCATGCCGATGCTGCTCTTTTTAGCACCCGCGCACGGATTTGTGCGAAAACGCGTTTTAAGCATGCACATGCATCTTTTGGTAGACGCGGATGAAGTTTTCTGCAAAACCACAAGATGTGCATGCAAATGGTGCTTTTCGCAGAACGCGCACGTGGATTTCTACCAAACAACGTGCTAAGCATGCCGATGCTGCTCTTTTTAGCACCCGCGCACGGATTTGTGCGAAAACGCGTTTTAAGCATGCACATGCATCTTTTGGTAGACGAGATTGAAGTATTCTGCAAAACCACAAGATGTGCATGCAAATGGTGCTTTTCGCAGAACGCGCACGTGGATTTCTACCAAACAACGTGCTAAGCATGCCGATGCTGCTCTTTTTAGCACCCGCGCACGGATTCGTGCGAAAACGCGTTTTAAGCATGCACATGCATCTTTTGGTAGACGAGATTGAAGTTTTCTGCAAAACCACAAGATGTGCATGCAAATGGTGCTTTTGGCAGAACGCGCACGTGAATTTCTACCAAACGACGTGCTAAGCATGCCGATGCTGCTCTTTTTAGCACCCGCGCACGGATTTGTGCGAAAACGCGTTTTAAGCATGCACATGCATCTTTTGGTAGACGAGATTGAAGTTTTCTGCAAAACCACAAGATGTGCATGCAAATGGTGCTTTTCGCAGAACGCGCACGTGGATTTCTACCAAACGACGTGCTAAGCATGCCGATGCTGCTCTTTTTAGCACCCCGCGCACGGATTTGTGCGAAAACGCGTTTTAAGCATGCACATGCATCTTTTGGTAGATGAGATTGAAGTTTTCTGCAAAACCACAAGATGTGCATGCAAATGGTGCTTTTGGCAGAACGCGCACGTGGATTTCTACCAAACAACGTGCTAAGCATGCCGATGCTGCTCTTTTTAGCACCCGCGCACGGATTCGTGCGAAAACGCGTTTTAAGCATGCACATGCATCTTTTGGTAGACGAGATTGAAGTTTTCTGCAAAACCACAAGATGTGCATGCAAAAGGTGCTTTTCGCAGAACGCGCACGTGGATTTCTACCAAACAACGTGCTAAGCATGCCGATGCTGCTCTTTTTAGCACCCGCGCACGGATTCGCGCGAAAACGCGTTTTAAGAATGCACATGCATCTTTCGGTAGACGCGGATGAAGTTTTCTGCAAAACCACAAGATGTGCATGCAAATGGTGCTCTTGGCAGAACGCGCACGTGGATTTCTACCAAACGACGTGCTAAGCATGCCGATGCTGCTCTTTTAGCACCCGCGCACGGATTCGTGCGAAAACGCGTTTTAAGCATGCACATGCATCTTTTGGTAGACGAGATTGAAGTTTTCTGCAAAACCACAATATGTGCATGCAAATGGTGCTTTTCGCAGAACGCGCACGTGGATTTCTACCAAACGACGTGCTAAGCATGCCGATGCTGCTCTTTTTAGCACCCGCGCACGGGTTCGTGCGAGAACGCGTTTTAAGCATGCACATGCATCTTTTGGTAGACGCGGATGAAGTTTTCTGCGAAACCACAAGATGTGCATGCAAATGGTGCTTTTGGCAGAACGCGCACGTGGATTTCTACCAAACGACGTGCTAAGCATGCCGATGCTGCTCTTTTTAGCACCCGCGCACGGATTCGTGCGAAAACGCGTTTTAAGCATGCACATGCATCTTTTGGTAGACGCGGATGAAGTTTTCTGCAAAACCACAAGATGTGCATGCAAATGGTGCTCTTGGCAGAACGCGCACGTGGATTTCTACCAAACGACGTGCGAAGCATGCCGATGCTGCTCTTTTTAGCACCCGCGCACGGATTTGTGCGAAAACGCGTTTTAAGCATGCACATGCATCTTTTGGTAGACGAGATTGAAGTTTTCTGCAAAACAACAAGATGTGCATGCAAATGGTGCTTTTCGCAGAACGCGCACGTGGATTTCTACCAAACAACGTGCTAAGCATGCCGATGCTGCTCTTTTTAGCACCCGCGCACGGATTCGTGCGAAAACGCGTTTTAAGCATGCACATGCATCTTTTGGTAGACGAGATTGAAGTTTTCTGCAGAACCACAAGATGTGCATGCAAATGGTGCTTTTCGCAGAACGCGCACGTGGATTTCTACCAAACAACGTGCTAAGCATGCCGATGCTGCTCTTTTTAGCACCCGCGCACGGATTCGTGCGAAAACGCGTTTTAAGCATGCACATGCATCTTTTGGTAGACGAGATTGAAGTTTTCTGCAAAACCACAAGATGTGCATGCATATGGTGCTTTTCGCAGAACGCGCACGTGGATTTCTACCAAACAACGTGCTAAGCATGCCGATGCTGCTCTTTTTAGCACCCGCGCACGGATTCGTGCGAAAACGCGTTTTAAGCATGCACATGCATCTTTTGGTAGACGCGGATGAAGTTTTCTGCAAAACCACAAGATGTGCATGCAAATGGTGCTCTTGGCAGAACGCGCACGTGGATTTCTACCAAACGACGTGCTAAGCATGCCGATGCTGCTCTTTTTAGCACCCGCGCACGGATTTGTGCGAAAACGCGTTTTAAGCATGCACATGCATCTTTTGGTAGACGAGATTGAAGTTTTCTGCAAAACCACAAGATGTGCATGCAAATGGTGCTTTTCGCAGAACGCGCACGTGGATTTCTACCAAGCAACGTGCTAAGCATGCCGATGCTGCTCTTTTTAGCACCCGCGCACGGATTCGTGCGAAAACGCGTTTTAAGCATGCACATGCATCTTTTGGTAGACGAGATTGAAGTTTTCTGCAAAACCACAAGATGTGCATGCAAATGGTGCTTTTCGCAGAACGCGCACGTGGAGTTCTACCAAACAACGTGCTAAGCATGCCGATGCTGCTCTTTTTAGCACCCGCGCACGGATTCGTGCGAAAACGCGTTTTAAGCATGCACATGCATCTTTTGGTAGACGAGATTGAAGTTTTCTGCAAAACCACAAGATGTGCATGCAAATGGTGCTTTTCGCAGAACGCGCACGTGGATTTCTACCAAACAACGTGCTAAGCATGCCGATGCTGCTCTTTTTAGCACCCGCGCACAGATTCGTGCGAAAACACGTTTTAAGCATGCACATGCATCTTTTGGTAGACGAGATTGAAGTTTTCTGCAAAACCACAAGATGTGCATGCAAATGGTGCTTTTCGCTGAACGCGCACGTGGATTTCTACCAAACGACGTGCTAAGCATGCCGATGCTGCTCTTTTTAGCACCCGCGCACGGATTCGTGCGAAAACGCGTTTTAAGCATGCACATGCATCTTTTGGTAGACGCGGATGAAGTTTTCTGCAAAACCACAAGATGTGCATGCAAATGGTGCTTTTGGCAGAACGCGCACGTGGATTTCTACCAAACGACGTGCTAAGCATGCCGATGCTGCTCTTTTTAGCACCCGCGCACGGGTTCGTGCGAAAACGCGTTTTAAGCATGCACATGCATTTTTTGGTAGACGCGGATGAAGTTTTCTGCAAAACCACAAGATGTGCATGCAAATGGTGCTTTTGGCAGAACGCGCACGTGGATTTCTACCAAACGACGTGCTAAGCATGCCGATGCTGCTCTTTTTAGCACCCGCGCACGGATTCGTGCGAAAACGCGTTTTAAGAATGCACATGCATCTTTTGGTAGACGCGGATGAAGTTTTCTGCAAAACCACAAGATGTGCATGCAAATGGTGCTCTTGGCAGAACGCGCATGTGGATTTCTACCAAACGACGTGCTAAGCATGCCGATGCTGCTCTTTTTAGCACCCGCGCACGGATTTGTGCGAAAACGCGTTTTAAGCATGCACATGCATCTTTTGGTAGACGAGATTGAAGTTTTCTGCAAAACCACAAGATGTGCATGCAAATGGTGCTTTTCGCAGAACGCGCACGTGGATTTCTACCAAACAACGTGCTAAGCATGCCGATGCTGCTCTTTTTAGCACCCGCGCACGGATTCGTGCGAAAACGCGTTTTAAGCATGCACATGCATCTTTTGGTAGACGAGATTGAAGTTTTCTGCAAAACCACAAGATGTGCATGCAAATGGTGCTTTTCGCAGAACGCGCACGTGGATTTCTACCAAACAACGTGCTAAGCATGCCGATGCTGCTCTTTTTAGCACCCGCGCACGGATTCGTGCGAAAACGCGTTTTAAGCATGCACATGCATCTTTTGGTAGACGAGATTGAAGTTTTCTGCAAAACCACAAGATGTGCATGCATATGGTGCTTTTCGCAGAACGCGCACGTGGATTTCTACCAAACAACGTGCTAAGCATGCCGATGCTGCTCTTTTTAGCACCCGCGCACGGATTCGTGCGAAAACGCGTTTTAAGCATGCACATGCATCTTTTGGTAGACGCGGATGAAGTTTTCTGCAAAACCACAAGATGTGCATGCAAATGGTGCTCTTGGCAGAACGCGCACGTGGATTTCTACCAAACGACGTGCTAAGCATGCCGATGCTGCTCTTTTTAGCACCCGCGCACGGATTTGTGCGAAAACGCGTTTTAAGCATGCACATGCATCTTTTGGTAGACGAGATTGAAGTTTTCTGCAAAACCACAAGATGTGCATGCAAATGGTGCTTTTCGCAGAACGCGCACGTGGATTTCTACCAAACAACGTGCTAAGCATGCCGATGCTGCTCTTTTTAGCGCCCGCGCACGGATTCGTGCGAAAACGCGTTTTAAGCATGCACATGCATCTTTTGGTAGACGAGATTGAAGTTTTCTGCAAAACCACAAGATGTGCATGCAAATGGTGCTTTTCGCAGAACGCGCACGTGGATTTCTACCAAACAACGTGCTAAGCATGCCGATGCTGCTCTTTTTAGCACCCGCGCACGGATTCGTGCGAAAACGCGTTTTAAGCATGCACATGCATCTTTTGGTAGACGAGATTGAAGTTTTCTGCAAAACCACAAGATGTGCATGCAAATGGTGCTTTTCGCAGAACGCGCACGTGGATTTCTACCAAACAACGTGCTAAGCATGCCGATGCTGCTCTTTTTAGCACCCGCGCACAGATTCGTGCGAAAACGCGTTTTAAGCATGCACATGCATCTTTTGGTAGACGCGGATGAAGTTTTCTGCAAAACCACAAGATGTGCATGCAAATGGTGCTTTTCGCAGAACGCGCACGTGGATTTCTACCAAACAACGTGCTAAGCATGCCGATGCTGCTCTTTTTAGCACCCGCGCACGGATTTGTGCGAAAACGCGTTTTAAGCATGCACATGCATCTTTTGGTAGACGCGGATGAAGTTTTCTGCAAAACCACAAGATGTGCATGCAAATGGTGCTTTTCGCAGAACGCGCACGTGGATTTCTACCAAACAACGTGCTAAGCATGCCGATGCTGCTCTTTTTAGCACCCGCGCACGGATTCGTGCGAAAACGCGTTTTAAGCATGCACATGCATCTTTTGGTAGACGAGATTGAAGTTTTCTGCAAAACCACAAGATGTGCATGCAAATGGTGCTTTTGGCAGAACGCGCACGTGGATTTCTACCAAACGACGTGCTAAGCATGCCGATGCTGCTCTTTTTAGCACCCGCGCACGGATTTGTGCGAAAACGCGTTTTAAGCATGCACATGCATCTTTTGGTAGACGAGATTGAAGTTTTCTGCAAAACCACAAGATGTGCATGCAAATGGTGCTTTTCGCAGAACGCGCACGTGGATTTCTACCAAACGACGTGCTAAGCATGCCGATGCTGCTCTTTTTAGCACCCGCGCACGGATTCGTGCGAAAACGCGTTTTAAGCATGCACATGCATCTTTTGGTAGACGAGATTGAAGTTTTCTGCAAAACCACAAGATGTGCATGCAAATGGTGCTTTTCGCAGAACGCGCACGTGGATTTCTACCAAACAACGTGCTAAGCATGCCGATGCTGCTCTTTTTAGCACCCGCGCACGGATTCGTGCGAAAACGCGTTTTAAGCATGCACATGCATCTTTTGGTAGACGAGATTGAAGTTTTCTGCAAAACCACAAGATGTGCATGCAAAAGGTGCTTTTCGCAGAACGCGCACGTGGATTTCTACCAAACAACGTGCTAAGCATGCCGATGCTGCTCTTTTTAGCACCCGCGCACGGATTCGCGCGAAAACGCGTTTTAAGAATGCACATGCATCTTTCGGTAGACGCGGATGAAGTTTTCTGCAAAACCACAAGATGTGCATGCAAATGGTGCTCTTGGCAGAACGCGCACGTGGATTTCTACCAAACGACGTGCTAAGCATGCCGATGCTGCTCTTTTTAGCACCCGCGCACGGATTTGTGCGAAAACGCGTTTTAAGCATGCACATGCATCTTTTGGTAGACGAGATTGAAGTTTTCTGCAAAACCACAATATGTGCATGCAAATGGTGCTTTTCGCAGAACGCGCACGTGGATTTCTACCAAACGAGGTGCTAAGCATGCCGATGCTGCTCTTTTTAGCACCCGCGCACGGATTCGTGCGAAAACGCGTTTTAAGCATGCACATGCATCTTTTGGTAGACGAGATTGAAGTTTTCTGCAAAACCACAAGATGTGCATGCAAATGGTGCTTTTGGCAGAACGCGCACGTGGATTTCTACCAAACGACGTGCTAAGCATGCCGATGCTGCTCTTTTTAGCACCCGCGCACGGATTCGCGCGAAAACGCGTTTTAAGCATGCACATGCATCTTTTGGTAGACGCGGTTTAAGTTTTCTGCAAAACCACAAGATGTGCATGCAAATGGTGCTTTTGGCAGAACGCGCACGTGGATTTCTACCAAACGACGTGCTAAGCATGCCGATGCTGCTCTTTTTAGCACCCGCGCACGGATTTGTGCGAAAACGCGTTTTAAGCATGCACATGCATCTTTTGGTAGACGAGATTGAAGTTTTCTGCAAAACCACAAGATGTGCATGCAAATGGTGCTTTTCGCAGAACGCGCACGTGGATTTCTACCAAACAACGTGCTAAGCATGCCGATGCTGCTCTTTTTAGCACCCGCGCACGGATTCGTGCGAAAACGCGTTTTAAGCATGCACATGCATCTTTTCGTAGACGCGGATGAAGTTTTCTGCAAAACCACAAGATGTGCATGCAAATGGTGCTTTTGGCAGAACGCGCACGTGGATTTCTACCAAACGACGTGCTAAGCATGCCGATGCTGCTCTTTTTAGCACCCGCGCACGGATTCGTGCGAAAACGCGTTTTAAGCATGCACATGCATCTTTTGGTAGACGCGGATGAAGTTTTCTGCAAAACCACAAGATGTGCATGCAAATGGTGCTCTTGGCAGAACGCGCACGTGGATTTCTACCAAACGACGTGCTAAGCATGCCGATGCTGCTCTTTTTAGCAGCCGCGCACGGATTTGTGCGAAAACGCGTTTTAAGCATGCACATGCATCTTTTGGTAGACGAGATTGAAGTTTTCTGCAAAACCACAAGATGTGCATGCAAATGGTGCTTTTCGCAGAACCCGCACGTGGATTTCTACCAAACAACGTGCTAAGCATGCCGATGCTGCTCTTTTTAGCACCCGCGCACGGATTTGTGCGAAAACGCGTTTTAACATGCACATGCATCTTTTGGTAGACGCGGATGAAGTTTTCTGCAAAACCACAAGATCTGCATGCAAATGGTGCTCTTGGCAGAACGCGCACGTGGATTTCTACCAAACGACGTGCTAAGCATGCCGATGCTGCTCTTTTTAGCACCCGCGCACGGATTTGTGCGAAAACGCGTTTTAAGCATGCACATGCATCTTTTGGTAGACGAGATTGAAGTTTTCTGCAAAACCACAAGATGTGCATGCAAATGGTGCTTTTCGCAGAACGCGCACGTGGATTTCTACCAAACAACGTGCTAAGCATGCCGATGCTGCTCTTTTTAGCACCCGCGCACGGATTCGTGCGAAAACGCGTTTTAAGCATGCACATGCATCTTTTGGTAGACGAGATTGAAGTTTTCTGCAAAAGCACAAGATGTGCATGAAAATGGTGCTTTTCGCAGAACGCGCACGTGGATTTCTACCAAACAACGTGCTCAGCATGCCGATGCTGCTCTTTTTAGCACCCGCGCACGGATTCGTGCGAAAACGCGTTTTAAGCATGCACATGCATCTTTTGGTAGACGAGATTGAAGTTTTCTGCAAAACCACAAGATGTGCATGCAAATGGTGCTTTTGGCAGAACGCGCACGTGGATTTCTACCAAACGACGTGCTAAGCATGCCGATGCTGCTCTTTTTAGCACCCGCGCACGGATTCGCGCGAAAACGCGTTTTTAAGCATGCACATGCATCTTTTGGTAGACGCGGATGAAGTTTTCTGCAAAACCACAAGATGTGCATGCAAATGGTGCTCTTGGCAGAACGCGAACGTGGATTTCTACCAAACGACGTGCTAAGCATGCCGATGCAGCTCTTTTTAGCACCCGCGCACGGATTTGTGCGAAAACGCGTTTTAAGCATGCACATGCATCTTTTGGTAGACGAGATTGAAGTTTTCTGCAAAACCACAAGATGTGCATGCAAATGGTGCTTTTCGCAGAACGCGCACGTGGATTTCTACCAAACAACGTGCTAAGCATGCCGATGCTGCTCTTTTTAGCACCCGCGCACGGATTTGTGCGAAAACGCGTTTTAAGCATGCACATGCATCTTTTGGTAGACGAGATTGAAGTTTTCTGCAAAACCACAAGATGTGCATGCAAATGGTGCTTTTCGCAGAACGCGCACGTGGATTTCTACCAAACAACGTGCTAAGCATGCCGATGCTGCTCTTTTTAGCACCCGCGCACGGATTCGTGCGAAAACGCGTTTTAAGCATGCACATGCATCTTTTGGTAGACGAGATTGAAGTTTTCTGCAAAACCACAAGATGTGCATGCAAATGGTGCTTTTCGCAGAAGGCGCACGTGGATTTCTACCAAACAACGTGCTAAGCATGCCGATGCTGCTCTTTTTAGCACCCGCGCACGGATTCGTGCGAAAACGCGTTTTAAGCATGCACATGCATCTTTTGGTAGACGAGATTGAAGTTTTCTGCAAAACCACAAGATGTGCATGCAAATGGTGCTTTTGGCAGAACGCGCACGTGGATTTCTACCAAACGACGTGCTAAGCATGCCGATGCTGCTCTTTTTAGCACCCGCGCACGGATTCGCGCGAAAACGCGTTTTAAGCATGCACATGCATCTTTTGGTAGACGCGGATGAAGTTTTCTGCAAAACCACAAGATGTGCATGCAAATGGTGCTCTTGGCAGAACGCGCACGTGGATTTCTACCAAACGACGTGCTAAGCATGCCGATGCTGCTCTTTTTAGCACCCGCGCACGGATTTGTGCGAAAACGCGTTTTAAGCATGCACATGCATCTTTTGGTAGACGAGATTGAAGTTTTCTGCAAAACCACAAGATGTGCATGCAAATGGTGCTTTTCGCAGAACGCGCACGTGGATTTCTACCAAACAACGTGCTAAGCATGCCGATGCTGCTCTTTTTAGCACCCGCGCACGGATTCGCGCGAAAACGCGTTTTAAGCATGCACATGCATCTTTTGGTAGACGCGGATGAAGTTTTCTGCAAAACCACAAGATGTGCATGCAAATGGTGCTTTTCGCAGAACGCGCACGTGGATTTCTACCAAACGACGTGCTAAGCATGCCGATGCTGCTCTTTTTAGCACCCCGCGCACGGATTCGTGCGAAAACGCGTTTTAAGCATGCACATGTATCTTTTGGTAGACGAGATTGAAGTTTTCTGCAAAACCACAAGATGTGCATGCAAATGGTACTTTTGGCAGAACGCGCACGTGGATTTCTACCAAACGACGTGCTAAGCATGCCGATGCTGCTCTTTTTAGCACCCGCGCACGGATTCGCGCGAAAACGCGTTTTAAGCATGCACATGCATCTTTTGGTAGACGCGGATGAAGTTTTCTGCAAAACCACAAGATGTGCATGCAAATGGTGCTTTTCGCAGAACGCGCACGTGGATTTCTACCAAAACGAGGTGCTAAGCATGCCGATGCTGCTCTTTTTAGCACCCGCGCACGGATTTGTGCGAAAACGCGTTTTAAGCATGCACATGCATCTTTTGGTAGACGAGATTGAAGTTTTCTGCAAAACCACAAGATGTGCATGCAAATGGTGCTTTTCGCAGAACGCGCACGTGGATTTCTACCAAACAACGTGCTAAGCATGCCGATGCTGCTCTTTTTAGCACCCGCGCACGGATTCGTGCGAAAAGGCGTTTTAAGCATGCACATGCATCTTTTGGTTGACGCGGATGAAGTTTTCTGCAAAACCACAAGATGTGCATGCAAATGGTGCTTTTGGCAGAACGCGCACGTGGATTTCTACCAAACGACGTGCTAAGCATGCCGATGCTGCTCTTTTTAGCACCCGCGCACGGATTCGTGCGAAAAACGCGTTTTAAGCATGCGCATGCATCTTTTGGTAGACGCGGATGAAGTTTTCTGCAAAACCACAAGATGTGCATGCAAATGGTGCTCTTGGCAGAACGCGCACGTGGATTTCTACCAAACGACGTGCTAAGCATGCCGATGCTGCTCTTTTTAGCACCCGCGCACGGATTTGTGCGAAAACGCGTTTTAAGCATGCACATGCATCTTTTGGTAGACGAGATTGAAGTTTTCTGCAAAACCACAAGATGTGCATGCAAATGGTGCTCTTGGCAGAACGCGCACGTGGATTTCTACCAAACGACGTGCTAAGCATGCCGATGCTGCTCTTTTTAGCACCCGCGCACGGATTCGTGCGAAAACGCGTTTTAAGCATGCGCATGCATCTTTTGGTAGACGCGGATGAAGTTTTCTGCAAAACCACAAGATGTGCATGCAAATGGTGCTCTTGGCAGAACGCGCACGTGGATTTCTACCAAACGACGTGCTAAGCATGCCGATGCTGCTCTTTTTAGCACCCGCGCACGGATTTGTGCGAAAACGCGTTTTAAGCATGCACATGCATCTTTTGGTAGACGAGATTGAAGTTTTCTGCAAAACCACAAGATGTGCATGCAAATGGTGCTCTTGGCAGAACGCGCACGTGGAATTTCTACCAAACGACGTGCTAAGCATGCCGATGCTGCTCTTTTTAATACCCGCGCACGGATTTGTGCGAAAACGCGTTTTAAGCATGCACATGCATCTTTTGGTAGACGAGATTGAAGTTTTCTGCAAAACCACAAGATGTGCATGTAAATGGTGCTTTTCGCAGAACACGCACGTGGATTTCTACCAAACAACGTGCTAAGCATGCCGATGCTGCTCTTTTTAGCACCCGCGCACGGATTCGTGCGAAAACGCGTTTTAAGCATGCACATGCATCTTTTGGTAGACGAGATTGAAGTTTTCTGCAAAACCACAAGATGTGCATGCAAATGGTGCTTTTGGCAGAACGCGCACGTGGATTTCTCCCAAACGACGTGCTAAGCATGCCGATGCTGCTCTTTTTAGCACCCGCGCACGGATTCGCGCGAAAACGCGTTTTAAGCATGCACATGCATCTTTTGGTAGACGCGGATGAAGTTTTCTGCAAAACCACAAGATGTGCATGCAAATGGTGCTTTTCGCAGAACGCGCACGTGGATTTCTACCAAACGAGGTGCTAAGCATGCCGATGCTGCTCTTTTTAGCACCCGCGCACGGATTTGTGCGAAAACGCGTTTTAAAGCATGCACATGCATCTTTTGGTAGACGAGATTGAAGTTTTCTGCAAAACCACAAGATGTGCATGCAAATGGTACTTTTCGCAGAACGCGCACGTGGATTTCTACCAAACAACGTGCTAAGCATGCCGATGCTGCTCTTTTTAGCACCCGCGCACGGATTCGTGCGAAAACGCGTTTTAAGCATGCACATGCATCTTTTGGTAGACGCGGATGAAGTTTTCTGCAAAACCACAAGATGTGCATGCAAATGGTGCTTTTGGCAGAACGCGCACGAGGATTTCTACCAAACGACGTGCTAAGCATGCCGATGCTGCTCTTTTTAGCACCCGCGCACGGATTCGTGCGAAAACGCGTTTTAAGCATGCGCATGCATCTTTTGGTAGACGCGGATGAAGTTTTCTGCAAAACCACAAGATGTTCATGCAAATGGTGCTCTTGGCAGAACGCGCACGTGGATTTCTACCAAACGACGTGCTGAGCATGCCGATGCTGCTCTTTTTAGCACCCGCGCACGGATTTGTGCGAAAACGCGTTTTAAGCATGCACATGCATCTTTTGGTAGACGAGATTGAAGTTTTCTGCAAAACCACAAGATGTGCATGCAAATGGTGCTTTTCGCAGAACGCGCACGTGGATTTCTACCAAACAACGTGCTAAGCATGCCGATGCTGCTCTTTTTAGCACCCGCGCACGGATTCGTGCGAAAACGCGTTTTAAGCATGCACATGCATCTTTTGGTAGACGAGATTGAAGTTTTCTGCAAAACCACAAGATGTGCATGCAAATGGTGCTTTTCGCAGAAGGCGCACGTGGATTTCTACCAAACAACGTGCTAAGCATGCCGATGCTGCTCTTTTTAGCACCCGCGCACGGATTCGTGCGAAAACGCGTTTTAAGCATGCACATGCATCTTTTGGTAGACGAGATTGAAGTTTTCTGCAAAACCACAAGATGTGCATGCAAATGGTGCTTTTGGCAGAACGCGCACGTGGATTTCTACCAAACGACGTGCTAAGCATGCCGATGCTGCTCTTTTTAGCACCCGCGCACGGATTCGCGCGAAAACGCGTTTTAAGCATGCACATGCATCTTTTGGTAGACGCGGATGAAGTTTTCTGCAAAACCACAAGATGTGCATGCAAATGGTGCTCTTGGCAGAACGCGCACGTGGATTTCTACCAAACGACGTGCTAAGCATGCCGATGCTGCTCTTTTTAGCACCCGCGCACGGATTTGTGCGAAAACGCGTTTTAAGCATGCACATGCATCTTTTGGTAGACGAGATTGAAGTTTTCTGCAAAACCACAAGATGTGCATGCAAATGGTGCTTTTCGCAGAACGCGCACGTGGATTTCTACCAAACAACGTGCTAAGCATGCCGATGCTGCTCTTTTTAGCACCCGCGCACGGATTCGTGCGAAAACGCGTTTTAAGCATGCACATGTATCTTTTGGTAGACGAGATTGAAGTTTTCTGCAAAACCACAAGATGTGCATGCAAATGGTACTTTTGGCAGAACGCGCACGTGGATTTCTACCAAACGACGTGCTAAGCATGCCGATGCTGCTCTTTTTAGCACCCGCGCACGGATTCGCGCGAAAACGCGTTTTAAGCATGCACATGCATCTTTTGGTAGACGCGGATGAAGTTTTCTGCAAAACCACAAGATGTGCATGCAAATGGTGCTTTTCGCAGAACGCGCACGTGGATTTCTACCAAACGAGGTGCTAAGCATGCCGATGCTGCTCTTTTTAGCACCCGCGCACGGATTTGTGCGAAAACGCGTTTTAAGCATGCACATGCATCTTTTGGTAGACGAGATTGAAGTTTTCTGCAAAAGCACAAGATGTGCATGCAAATGGTGCTTTTCGCAGAACGCGCACGTGGATTTCTACCAAACAACGTGCTAAGCATGCCGATGCTGCTCTTTTTAGCACCCGCGCACGGATTCGTGCGAAAAGGCGTTTTAAGCATGCACATGCATCTTTTGGTTGACGCGGATGAAGTTTTCTGCAAAACCACAAGATGTGCATGCAAATGGTGCTTTTGGCAGAACGCGCACGTGGATTTCTACCAAACGACGTGCTAAGCATGCCGATGCTGCTCTTTTTAGCACCCGCGCACGGATTCGTGCGAAAACGCGTTTTAAGCATGCGCATGCATCTTTTGGTAGACGCGGATGAAGTTTTCTGCAAAACCACAAGATGTGCATGCAAATGGTGCTCTTGGCAGAACGCGCACGTGGATTTCTACCAAACGACGTGCTAAGCATGCCGATGCTGCTCTTTTTAGCACCCGCGCACGGATTTGTGCGAAAACGCGTTTTAAGCATGCACATGCATCTTTTGGTAGACGAGATTGAAGTTTTCTGCAAAAGCACAATATGTGCATGCAAATGGTGCTTTTCGCAGAACGCGCACGTGGATTTCTACCAAACAACGTGCTCAGCATGCCGATGCTGCTCTTTTTAGCACCCGCGCACGGATTCGTGCGAAAACGCGTTTTAAGCATGCACATGCATCTTTTGGTAGACGAGATTGAAGTTTTCTGCAAAACCACAAGATGTGCATGCAAATGGTGCTTTTCGCAGAACGCGCACGTGGATTTCTACCAAACAACGTGCTAAGCATGCCGATGCTGCTCTTTTTAGCACCCGCGCACGGATTTGTGCGAAAACGCGTTTTAAGCATGCACATGCATCTTTTGGTAGACGCGGATGAAGTTTTCTGCAAAACCACAAGATGTGCATGCAAATGGTGCTCTTGGCAGAACGCGCACGTGGATTTCTACCAAACGACGTGCTAAGCATGCCGATGCTGCTCTTTTTAGCACCCGCGCACGGATTTGTGCGAAAACGCGTTTTAAGCATGCACATGCATCTTTTGGTAGACGAGATTGAAGTTTTCTGCAAAACCACAAGATGTGCATGCAAATGGTGCTTTTCGCAGAACGCGCACGTGGATTTCTACCAAACAACGCGCTAAGCATGCCGATGCTGCTCTTTTTAGCACCCGCGCACGGATTCGTGCGAAAACGCGTTTTAAGCATGCACATGCATCTTTTGGTAGACGAGATTGAAGTTTTCTGCAAAACCACAAGATGTGCATGCAAATGGTGCTTTTGGCAGAACGCGCACGTGGATTTCTACCAAACGACGTGCTAAGCATGCCGATGCTGCTCTTTTTAGCACCCGCGCACGGATTTGTGCGGAAACGCGTTTTAAGCATGCACATGCATCTTTTGGTAGACGAGATTGAAGTTTTCTGCAAAACCACAAGATGTGCATGCAAATGGTGCTTTTCGCAGAACGCGCACGTGGATTTCTACCAAACAACGTGCTAAGCATGCCGATGCTGCTCTTTTTAGCACCCGCGCACGGATTCGTGCGAAAACGCGTTTTAAGCATGCACATGCATCTTTTGGTAGACGAGATTGAAGTTTTCTGCAAAAGCACAAGATGTGCATGCAAATGGTGCTTTTCGCAGAACACGCACGTGGATTTCTACCAAACAACGTGCTCAGCATGCCGATGCTGCTCTTTTTAGCACCCGCGCACGGATTCGTGCGAAAACGCGTTTTAAGCATGCACATGCATCTTTTGGTAGACGAGATTGAAGTTTTCTGCAAAACCACAAGATGTGCATGCAAATGGTGCTTTTGGCAGAACGCGCACGTGGATTTCTACCAAACGACGTGCTAAGCATGCCGATGCTGCTCTTTTTAGCACCCGCGCACGGATTCGCGCGAAAACGCGTTTTAAGCATGCACATGCATCTTTTGGTAGACGCGGATGAAGTTTTCTGCAAAACCACAAGATGTGCATGCAAATGGTGCTCTTGGCAGAACGCGCACGTGGATTTCTACCAAACGACGTGCTAAGCATGCCGATGCTGCTCTTTTTAGCACCCGCGCACGGATTTGTGCGAAAACGCGTTTTAAGCATGCACAT
>NW_027315283.1:0-43543 GCF_023375885.2 Dermacentor andersoni | reverse complement strand
ACACACGCGAGACAGATGTAGACGAGATTGAAGTTTTCTGCAAAACCACAAAATGTGCATGCAAATGGTGCTTTTCGCAGAACGCGCACGTGGATTTCTACCAAACAACGTGCTAAGCATGCCGATGCTGCTCTTTTTAGCACCCGCGCACGGATTCGTGCGAAAACGCGTTTTAGGCATGCACATGCATCTTTTGGTAGACGAGATTGAAGTTTTCTGCAAAACCACAAGATGTGCATGCAAATGGTGCTTTTCGCAGAACGCGCACGTGGATTTCTACCAAACAACGTGCTAAGCATGCCGATGCTGCTCTTTTTAGCACCCGCGCACGGATTCGTGCGAAAACGCGTTTTAGCATGCACATGCATCTTTTGGTAGACGAGATTGAAGTTTTCTGCAAAACCACAAGATGTGCATGCAAATGGTGCTTTTCGCAGAACGCGCACGTGGATTTCTACCAAACAACGTGCTAAGCATGCCGATGCTGCTCTTTTTAGCACCCGCGCACGGATTCGTGCGAAAACGCGTTTTAAGCATGCACATGCATCTTTTGGTATACGAGATTGAAGTTTTCTGCAAAACCACAAGATGTGCATGCAAATGGTGCTTTTCGCAGAACGCCCACGTGGATTTCTACCAAACAACGTGCTAAGCATGCCGATGCTGCTCTTTTTAGCACCCGCGCACGGATTTGTGCGAAAACGCGTTTTAAGCATGCACATGCATCTTTTGGTAGACGAGATTGAAGTTTTCTGCAAAACCACAAGATGTGCATGCAAATGGTGCTTTTCGCAGAACGCGCACGTGGATTTCTACCAAACAACGTGCTAAGCATGCCGATGCTGCTCTTTTTAGCACCCGCGCACGGATTCGTGCTAAAACGCGTTTTAAGCATGCACATGCATCTTTTGGTAGACGAGATTGAAGTTTTCTGCAAAACCACAAGATGTGCATGCAAATGGTGCTTTTCGCAGAACGCGCACGTGGATTTCTACCAAACAACGTGCTAAGCATGCCGATGCTGCTCTTTTTAGCACCCGCGCACGGATTCGTGCGAAAACGCGTTTTAAGCATGCACATGCATCTTTTGGTAGACGCGGATGAAGTTTTCTGCAAAACCACAAGATGTGCATGCAAATGGTTCTTTTGGCACAACGCGGACGTGGATTTCTACCAAACGACGTGCCAAGCATGCCGATGCTGCTCTTTTTAGCACCCGCGCACGGATTCGTGCGAAAACGCGTTTTAAGCATGCACATGCATCTTTTGGTAGACGAGATTGAAGTTTTCTGCAAAACTATAGGATGTGCATGCAAATGGTGCTTTTCACAGAACGCGCACGTAGATTTCTACCAAACAACGTGCTAAGCATGCCGATGCTGCTCTTTTAGCACCCGCGCACGGATTCGTGCGAAAACGCGTTTTAAGCATGCACATGCATCTTTTGGTAGACGAGATTGAAGTTTTCTGCAAAACCACAAGATGTGCATGCTAATGGTGCTTTTCGGAGAACGCCCACGTGGATTTCAACCAAACAACGTGCTAACCATGCCGATGCTGCTCTTTTTAGCACCCGCGCACGGATTTGTGCGAAAACGCGTTTTAAGCATGCACATGCATCTTTTGGTAGACGAGATTGAAGTTTTCTGCAAAACCACAAGATGTGCATGCAAATGGTGCTTTTCGCAGAACGCGCACGTGGATTTCTACCAAACAACGTGCTAAGCATGCCGATGCTGCTCTTTTTAGCACCCGCGCACGGATTCGTGCGAAAACGCGTTTTAAGCATGCTCATGCATCTTTTGGTAGACGAGATTGAAGTTTTCTGCAAAACCACAAGATGTGCATGCAAATGGTGCTTTTCGCAGAACGCGCACGTGGATTTCTACCAAACAACGTGCTAAGCATGCCGATGCTGCTCTTTTTAGCACCCGCGCACGGATTCGTGCGAAAACGCGTTTTAAGCATGCACATGCATCTTTTGGTAGACGAGATTGAAGTTTTCTGCAAAACCACAAGATGTGCATGCAAATGGTGCTTTTCGCAGAACGCGCACGTGGATTTCTACCAAACAACGTGCTAAGCATGCCGATGCTGCTCTTTTTAGCACCCGCGCACGGATTCGTGCGAAAACGCGTTTTAAGCATGCACATGCATCTTTTGGTAGACGAGATTGAAGTTTTCTGCAAAACCACAAGATGTCCATGCAAATGGTGCTTTTCGCAGAACGCGCACGTGGATTTCTACCAAACAACGTGCTAAGCATGCCGATGCTGCTCTTTTTAGCACCCGCGCACGGATTCGTGCTAAAACGCGTTTTAAGCATGCACATGCATCTTTTGGTAGACGAGATTGAAGTTTTCTGCAAAACCACAAGATGTGCATGCAAATGGTGCTTTTCGCAGAACGCGCACGTGGATTTCTACCAAACAACGTGCTAAGCATGCCGATGCTGCTCTTTTTAGCACCCGCGCACGGATTCGTGCGAAAACGCGTTTTAAGCAGGCACATGCATCTTTTGGTAGACGAGATTGAAGTTTTCTGCAAAACCAAAGGGAGGTGCATGCAAATGGTGCTTTTCGCAGAACGCGCACGTGGATTTCTACCAAACAACGTGCTAAGCATGCCGATGCTGCTCTTTTTAGCACCCGCACACGGATTCGTGCGAAAACGCGTTTTAAGCATGCACATGCATCTTTTGGTAGACGCGGATGAAGTTTTCTGTAAAACCACAAGATGTGCATGCAAATGGTGCTTTTGGCAGAACGCGCACGTGGATTTCTACCAAACGACGTGCTAAGCATGCCGATGCTGCTCTTTTTAGCACCCGCGCACGGATTCGTGCGAAAACGCGTTTTAAGCATGCACATGCATCTTTTGGTAGACGCGGATGAAGTTTTCTGCAAAACCACAAGATGTGCATGCAAATGGTGCTCTTGGCAGAACGCACATGTGGATTTCTACGAAACGACGTGCTAAGCATGCCGATGCTGCTCTTTTTAGCACCCGCGCACGGATTTGTGCGAAAACGCGTTTTAAGCATGCACATGCATCTTTTGGTAGACGAGATTGAAGTTTTCTGCAAAACCACAACATGTGCATGCAAATGGTGCTTTTCGCAGAACGCGCACGTGGATTTCTACCAAACAACGTGCTAAGCATGTCGATGCTGCTCTTTTTAGCACCCGCGCACGGATTCGTGCGAAAACGCGTTTTAAGCATGCACATGCATCTTTTGGTAGACGAGATTGAAGTTTTCTGCAAAACCACAAGATGTGCATGCAAATGGTGCTTTTCGCAGAACGCGCACGTGGATTTCTACCAAACAACGTGCTAAGCATGCCGATGCTGCTCTTTTTAGCACCCGCGCACGGATTCGTGCGAAAACGCGTTTTAAGCATGCACATGCATCTTTTGGTATACGAGAATGAAGTTTTCTGCAAAACCACAAGATGTGCATGCAAATGGTGCTTTTCGCAGAACGCCCACGTGGATTTCTACCAAACGACGTGCTAAGCATGCCGATGCTGCTCTTTTTAGCACCCGCGCACGGATTCGTGCGAAAACGCGTTTTAAGCATGCACATGCATCTTTTGGTAGACGCGGATGAAGTTTTCTGCAAAACCACAAGATGTGCATGCAAATGGTGCTCTTGGCAGAACGCACATGTGGATTTCTACGAAACGACGTGCTAAGCATGCCGATGCTGCTCTTTTTAGCACCCGCGCACGGATTTGTGCGAAAACGCGTTTTAAGCATGCACATGCATCTTTTGGTAGACGAGATTTAAGTTTTCTGCAAAACTACAAGATGTGCATGCAAATGGTGCTTTTCGCAGAACGCGCACGTGGATTTCTACCAAACAACGTGCTAAGCATGCCGATGCTGCTCTTTTTAGCACCCGCGCACGGATTTGTGCGAAAACGCGTTTTAGCATGAACATGCATCTTTTGGTAGACGAGATTGAAGTTTTCTGCAAAACCACAAGATGTGCATGCAAATGGTGCTTTTCGCAGAACGCGCACGTGGATTTCTACCAAACAACGTGCTAAGCATGCCGATGCTGCTCTTTTTAGCACCCGCGCACGGATTCGTGCGAAAACGCGTTTTAAGCATGCACATGCATCTTTTGGTATACGAGAATGAAGTTTTCTGCAAAACCACAAGATGTGCATGCAAATGGTGCTTTTCGCAGAACGCCCACGTGGATTTCTACCAAACAACGTGCTAAGCATGCCGATGCTGCTCTTTTTAGCACCCGCGCACGGATTTGTGCGAAAACGCGTTTTAAGCATGCACATGCATCTTTTGGTAGACGAGATTGAAGTTTTCTGCAAAACCACAAGATGTGCATGCAAATGGTGCTTTTCGCAGAACGCGCACGTGGATTTCTACCAAACAACGTGCTAAGCATGCCGATGCTGCTCTTTTTAGCACCCGCGCACGGATTCGTGCGAAAACGCGTTTTAAGCATGCACATGCATCTTTTGGTAGACGAGATTGAAGTTTTCTGCAAAACCACAAGATGTGCATGCAAATGGTGCTTTTCGCAGAACGCGCACGTGGATTTCTACCAAACAACGTGCTAAGCATGCCGATGCTGCTCTTTTTAGCACCCGCGCACGGATTCGTGCTAAAACGCGTTTTAAGCATGCACATATATCTTTTGGTAAACGAGATTGAAGTTTTCTGCAAAACCACAAGATGTGCATGCAAATGGTGCTTTTCGCAGAACGCGCACGTGGATTTCTACCAAACAACGTGCTAAGCATGCCGATGCTGCTCTTTTTAGCACCCGCGCACGGATTCGTGCGAAAACGCGTTTTAAGCATGCACATGCATCTTTTGGTAGACGCGGATGAAGTTTTCTGCAAAACCACAAGATGTGCATGCAAATGGTTCTTTTGGCAGAACGCGCACGTGGATTTCTACCAAACGACGTGCCAAGCATGCCGATGCTGCTCTTTTTAGCACCCGCGCACGGATTCGTGCGAAAACGCGTTTTAAGCATGCACATGCATCTTTTGGTATACGAGATTGAAGTTTTCTGCAAAACCACAAGATGTGCATGCAAATGGTGCTTTTCGCAGAACGCGCACGTGGATTTCTACCAAACAACGTGCTAAGCATGTCGATGCTGCTCTTTTTAGCACCCGCGCACGGATTCGTGCGAAAACGCGTTTTAAGCATGCACATACATCTTTTGGTAGACGAGATTGAAGTTTTCTGCAAAACCACAAGATGTGCATGCAAATGGTGCTTTTCGCAGAACGCGCACGTGGATTTCTACCAAACAACGTGCTAAGCATGCCGATGCTGCTCTTTTTAGCACCCGCGCACGGATTCGTGCGAAAACGCGTTTTAAGCATGCACATGCATCTTTTGGTAGACGAGATTGAAGTTTTCTGCAAAACCACAAGATGTGCATGCAAATGGTGCTTTTCGCAGAACGCCCCCGTGGATTTCTACCAAACAACGTGCTAAGCATGCCGATGCTGCTCTTTTTAGCACCCGCGCACGGATTTGTGCGAAAACGCGTTTTAAGCATGCACATGCATCTTTTGGTAGACGAGATTGAAGTTTTCTGCAAAACCACAAAATGTGCATGCAAATGGTGCTTTTCGCAGAACGCGCACGTGGATTTCTACCAAACAACGTGCTAAGCATGCCGATGCTGCTCTTTTTAGCACCCGCGCACGGATTCGTGCGAAAACGCGTTTTAGGCATGCACATGCATCTTTTGGTAGACGAGATTTAAGTTTTCTGCAAAACCACAAGATGTGCATGCAAATGGTGCTTTTCGCAGAACGCGCACGTGGATTTCTACCAAACAACGTGCTAAGCATGCCGATGCTGCTCTTTTTAGCACCCGCGCACGGATTCGTGCGAAAACGCGTTTTAAGGATGCACATGCATCTTTTGGTAGACGAGATTGAAGTTTTCTGCAAAACTACAAGATGTGCATGCAAATGGTGCTTTTCGCAGAACGCGCACGTGGATTTCTACCAAACAACGTGCTAAGCATGCCGATGCTGCTCTTTTTAGCACCCGCGCACGGATTTGTGCGAAAACGCGTTTTAGCATGCACATGCATCTTTTGGTAGACGAGATTGAAGTTTTCTGCAAAACCACAAGATGTGCATGCAAATGGTGCTTTTCGCAGAACGCGCACGTGGATTTCTACCAAACAACGTGCTAAGCATGCCGATGCTGCTCTTTTTAGCACCCGCGCACGGATTCGTGCGAAAACGCGTTTTAAGCATGCACATGCATCTTTTGGTATACGAGATTGAAGTTTTCTGCAAAACCACAAGATGTGCATGCAAATGGTGCTTTTCGCAGAACGCCCACGTGGATTTCTACCAAACAACGTGCTAAGCATGCCGATGCTGCTCTTTTTAGCACCCGCGCACGGATTTGTGCGAAAACGCGTTTTAAGCATGCACATGCATCTTTTGGTAGACGAGATTGAAGTTTTCTGCAAAACCACAAGATGTGCATGCAAATGGTGCTTTTCGCAGAACGCGCACGTGGATTTCTACCAAACAACGTGCTAAGCATGCCGATGCTGCTCTTTTTAGCACCCGCGCACGGATTCGTGCGAAAACGCGTTTTAAGCATGCACATGCATCTTTTGGTAGACGAGATTGAAGTTTTCTGCAAAACCACAAGATGTGCATGCAAATGGTGCTTTTCGCAGAACGCGCACGTGGATTTCTACCAAACAACGTGCTAAGCATGCCGATGCTGCTCTTTTTAGCACCCGCGCACGGATTCGTGCTAAAACGCGTTTTAAGCATGCACATATATCTTTTGGTAGACGAGATTGAAGTTTTCTGCAAAACCACAAGATGTGCATGCAAATGGTGCTTTTCGCAGAACGCGCACGTGGATTTCTACCAAACAACGTGCTAAGCATGCCGATGCTGCTCTTTTTAGCACCCGCGCACGGATTCGTGCGAAAACGCGTTTTAAGCATGCACATGCATCTTTTGGTAGACGAGATTGAAGTTTTCTGCAAAACCACAAGATGTGCATGCAAATGGTGCTTTTCGCAGAACGCCCACGTGGATTTCTACCAAACAACGTGCTAAGCATGCCGATGCTGCTCTTTTTAGCACCCGCGCACGGATTTGTGCGAAAACGCGTTTTAAGCATGCACATGCATCTTTTGGTAGACGAGATTGAAGTTTTCTGCAAAACCACAAAATGTGCATGCAAATGGTGCTTTTCGCAGAACGCGCACGTGGATTTCTACCAAACAACGTGCTAAGCATGCCGATGCTGCTCTTTTTAGCACCCGCGCACGGATTCGTGCGAAAACGCGTTTTAGGCATGCACATGCATCTTTTGGTAGACGAGATTTAAGTTTTCTGCAAAACCACAAGATGTGCATGCAAATGGTGCTTTTCGCAGAACGCGCACGTGGATTTCTACCAAACAACGTGCTAAGCATGCCGATGCTGCTCTTTTTAGCACCCGCGCACGGATTCGTGCGAAAACGCGTTTTAAGGATGCACATGCATCTTTTGGTAGACGAGATTGAAGTTTTCTGCAAAACTACAACATGTGCATGCAAATGGTGCTTTTCGCAGAACGCGCACGTGGATTTCTACCAAACAACGTGCTAAGCATGCCGATGCTGCTCTTTTTAGCACCCGCGCACGGATTTGTGCGAAAACGCGTTTTAGCATGCACATGCATCTTTTGGTAGACGAGATTGAAGTTTTCTGCAAAACCACAAGATGTGCATGCAAATGGTGCTTTTCGCAGAACGCGCACGTGGATTTCTACCAAACAACGTGCTAAGCATGCCGATGCTGCTCATTTTAGCACCCGCGCACGGATTCGTGCGAAAACGCGTTTTAAGCATGCACATGCATCTTTTGGTATACGAGATTGAAGTTTTCTGCAAAACCACAAGATGTGCATGCAAATGGTGCTTTTCGCAGAACGCCCACGTGGATTTCTACCAAACAACGTGCTAAGCATGCCGATGCTGCTCTTTTTAGCACCCGCGCACGGATTTGTGCGAAAACGCGTTTTAAGCATGCACATGCATCTTTTGGTAGACGAGATTGAAGTTTTCTGCAAAACCACAAGATGTGCATGCAAATGGTGCTTTTCGCAGAACGCGCACGTGGATTTCTACCAAACAACGTGCTAAGCATGCCGATGCTGCTCTTTTTAGCACCCGCGCACGGATTCGTGCGAAAACGCGTTTTAAGCATGCACATGCATCTTTTGGTAGACGAGATTGAAGTTTTCTGCAAAACCACAAGATGTGCATGCAAATGGTGCTTTTCGCAGAACGCGCACGTGGATTTCTACCAAACAACGTGCTAAGCATGCCGATGCTGCTCTTTTTAGCACCCGCGCACGGATTCGTGCTAAAACGCGTTTTAAGCATGCACATATATCTTTTGGTAGACGAGATTGAAGTTTTCTGCAAAAACCACAAGATGTGCATGCAAATGGTGCTTTTCGCAGAACGCGCACGTGGATTTCTACCAAACAACGTGCTAAGCATGCCGATGCTGCTCTTTTTAGCACCCGCGCACGGATTCGTGCGAAAACGCGTTTTAAGCATGCACATGCATCTTTTGGTAGACGCGGATGAAGTTTTCTGCAAAACCACAAGATGTGCATGCAAATGGTTCTTTTGGCAGAACGCGCACGTGGATTTCTACCAAACGACGTGCCAAGCATGCCGATGCTGCTCTTTTTAGCACCCGCGCACGGATTCGTGCGAAAACGCGTTTTAAGCATGCACATGCATCTTTTGGTAGACGAGATGGAAGTTTTCTGCAAAACCATAAGATGTGCATGCAAATGGTGCTTTTCGCAGAACGCGCACGTGGATTTCTACCAAACAACGTGCTAAGCATGCCGATGCTGCTCTTTTTAGCACCCGCGCACGGATTCGTGCGAAAACGCGTTTTAAGCATGCACATGCATCTTTTGGTAGACGAGATTGAAGTTTTCTGCAAAACCACAAGATGTGCATGCAAATGGTGCTTTTCGCTGAACGCGCACGTGGATTTCTACCAAACAAGGTGCTAAGCATGCCGATGCTGCTCTTTTTAGCACCCGCGCACGGATTCGTGCGAAAACGCGTTTTAAGCATGCACTTGCATCTTTTGGTATACGAGATTGAAGTTTTCTGCAAAACCACAAGATGTGCATGCAAATGGTGCTTTTCGCAGAACGCCCACGTGGATTTCTACCAAACAACGTGCTAAGCATGCCGATGCTGCTCTTTTTAGCACCCGCGCACGGATTTGTGCGAAAACGCGTTTTAAGCATGCACATGCATCTTTTGGTAGACGAGATTGAAGTTTTCTGCAAAACCACAAGATGTGCATGCAAATGGTGCTTTTCGCAGAACGCGCACGTGGATTTCTACCAAACAACGTGCTAAGCATGCCGATGCTGCTCTTTTTAGCACCCGCGCACGGATTCGTGCGAAAACGCGTTTTAAGCATGCACATGCATCTTTTGGTAGACGAGATTGAAGTTTTCTGCAAAACCACAAGATGTGCATGCAAATGGTGCTTTTCGCAGAACGCGCACGTGGATTTCTACCAAACAACGTGCTAAGCATGCCGATGCTGCTCTTTTTAGCACCCGCGCACGGATTCGTGCTAAAACGCGTTTTAAGCATGCACATGCATCTTTTGGTAGACGAGATTGAAGTTTTCTGCAAAACCACAAGATGTGCATGCAAATGGTGCTTTTCGCAGAACGCGCACGTGGATTTCTACCAAACAACGTGCTAAGCATGCCGATGCTGCTCTTTTTAGCACCCGCGCACGGATTCGTGCGAAAACGCGTTTTAAGCATGCACATGCATCTTTTGGTAGACGAGATTGAAGTTTTCTGCAAAACCACAAAATGTGCATCCAAATGGTGCTTTTCGCAGAACGCGCACGTGGATGTCTACCAAACAACGTGCTAAGCATGCCGATGCTGCTCTTTTTAAAACCCGCGCACGGATTCGTGCGAAAACGCGTTTTAAGCATGCACATGCATCTTTTGGTAGACGAGATTGAAGTTTTCTGCAAAACCACAAAATGTGCATGCAAATGGTGCTTTTCGCAGAACGCGCACGTGGATGTCTACCAAACAACGTGCTAAGCATGCCGATGCTGCTCTTTTTAGCACCCGCGCACGGATTCGTGCGAAAACGCGTTTTAAGCATGCACATGCATCTTTTGGTAGACGCGGATGAAGTTTTCTGCAAAACCACAAAATGTGCATGCAAATGGTGCTTTTCGCAGAACGCGCACGTGGAGGTCTACCAAGCGACGTGCTAAGCATGCCGATGCTGCTCTTTTTAGCACCCGCGCACGGATTCGTGCGAAAACGCGTTTTAAGCATGCACATGCATCTTTTGGTAGACGCGGATGAAGTTTTCTGCAAAACCACAATATGTGCATGCAATGGTGCTTTTCGCAGAACGCGCACGTGGATTTCTACCAAACAACGTGCTAAGCATGCCGATGCTGCTCTTTTTAGCACCCGCGCACGGATTCGTGCGAAAACGCGTTTTAAGCATGCACATGCATCTTTTGGTAGACGAGATTGAAGTTTTCTGCAAAACCACAAGATGTGCATGCAAATGGTGCTTTTCGCAGAACGCGCACGTGGATTTCTACCAAACAACGTGCTAAGCATGCCGATGCTGCTCTTTTTAGCACCCGCGCACGGATTCGTGCGAAAACGCGTTTTAAGCATGCACTTGCATCTTTTGGTATACGAGATTGAAGTTTTCTGCAAAACCACAAGATGTGCATGCAAATGGTGCTTTTCGCAGAACGCCCACGTGGATTTCTACCAAACAACGTGCTAAGCATGCCGATGCTGCTCTTTTTAGCACCCGCGCACGGATTCGTGCGAAAACGCGTTTTAAGCATGCACATGCATCTTTTGGTAGACGAGATTGAAGTTTTCTGCAAAACCACAAGATGTGCATGCAAATGGTGCTTTTCGCAGAACGCGCACGTGGATTTCTACCAAGCAACGTGCTAAGCATGCCGATGCTGCTCTTTTTAGCACCCGCGCACGGATTCGTGCTAAAACGCGTTTTAAGCATGCACATGCATCTTTTGGTAGACGAGATTGAAGTTTTCTGCAAAACCACAAGATGTGCATGCAAATGGTGCTTTTCGCAGAACGCGCACGTGGATTTCTACCAAACAACGTGCTAAGCATGCCGATGCTGCTCTTTTTAGCACCCGCGCGCGGATTCGTGCGAAAACGCGTTTTAAGCATGCACATGCATCTTTTGGTAGACGAGATTGAAGTTTTCTGCAAAACCACAAAATGTGCATCCAAATGGTGCTTTTCGCAGAACGCGCACGTGGATGTCTACCAAACAACGTGCTAAGCATGCCGATGCTGCTCTTTTTAAAACCCGCGCACGGATTCGTGCGAAAACGCGTTTTAAGCATGCACATGCATCTTTTGGTAGACGAGATTGAAGTTTTCTGCAAAACCACAAAATGTGCATGCAAATGGTGCTTTTCGCAGAACGCGGACGTGGATGTCTACCAAACAACGTGCTAAGCATGCCGATGCTGCTCTTTTTAGCACCCGCGCACGGATTCGTGCGAAAACGCGTTTTAAGCATGCACATGCATCTTTTGGTAGACGCGGATGAAGTTTTCTGCAAAACCACAAAATGTGCATGCAAATGGTGCTTTTCGCAGAACGCGCACGTGGAGGTCTACCAAACGACGTGCTAAGCATGCCGATGCTGCTCTTTTTAGCACCCGCGCACGGATTCGTGCGAAAACGCGTTTTAAGCATGCACATGCATCTTTTGGTAGACGCGGATGAAGTTTTCTGCAAAACCACAATATGTGCATGCAATGGTGCTTTTCGCAGAACGCGCACGTGGATTTCTACCAAACAACGTGCTAAGCATGCCGATGCTGCTCTTTTTAGCACCCGCGCACGGATTTGTGCGAAAACGCGTTTTAAGCATGCACATGCATCTTTTGGTAGACGAGATTGAAGTTTTCTGCAAAACCACAAGATGTGCATGCAAATGGTGCTTTTCGCAGAACGCGCACGTGGATTTCTACCAAACAACGTGCTAAGCATGCCGATGCTGCTCTTTTTAGCACCCGCGCACGGATTCGTGCGAAAACGCGTTTTAAGCATGCACATGCATCTTTTGGTAGACGAGATTGAAGTTTTCTGCAAAACCACAAGATGTGCATGCAAATGGTGCTTTTCGCAGAACGCGCACGTGGATTTCTACCAAACAACGTGCTAAGCATGCCGATGCTGCTCTTTTTAGCACCCGCGCACGGATTCGTGCTAAAACGCGTTTTAAGCATGCACATATATCTTTTGGTAGACGAGATTGAAGTTTTCTGCAAAACCACAAGATGTGCATGCAAATGGTGCTTTTCGCAGAACGCGCACGTGGATTTCTACCAAACAACGTGCTAAGCATGCCGATGCTGCTCTTTTTAGCACCCGCGCACGGATTCGTGCGAAAACGCGTTTTAAGCATGCACATGCATCTTTTGGTAGACGCGGATGAAGTTTTCTGCAAAACCACAAGATGTGCATGCAAATGGTTCTTTTGGCAGAACGCGCACGTGGATTTCTACCAAACGACGTGCCAAGCATGCCGATGCTGCTCTTTTTAGCACCCGCGCACGGATTCGTGCGAAAACGCGTTTTAAGCATGCACATGCATCTTTTGGTAGACGAGATGGAAGTTTTCTGCAAAACCATAAGATGTGCATGCAAATGGTGCTTTTCGCAGAACGCGCACGTGGATTTCTACCAAACAACGTGCTAAGCATGCCGATGCTGCTCTTTTTAGCACCCGCGCACGGATTCGTGCGAAAACGCGTTTTAAGCATGCACATGCATCTTTTGGTAGACGAGATTGAAGTTTTCTGCAAAACCACAAGATGTGCATGCAAATGGTGCTTTTCGCTGAACGCGCACGTGGATTTCTACCAAACAAGGTGCTAAGCATGCCGATGCTGCTCTTTTTAGCACCCGCGCACGGATTCGTGCGAAAACGCGTTTTAAGCATGCACTTGCATCTTTTGGTATACGAGATTGAAGTTTTCTGCAAAACCACAAGATGTGCATGCAAATGGTGCTTTTCGCAGAACGCCCACGTGGATTTCTACCAAACAACGTGCTAAGCATGCCGATGCTGCTCTTTTTAGCACCCGCGCACGGATTTGTGCGAAAACGCGTTTTAAGCATGCACATGCATCTTTTGGTAGACGAGATTGAAGTTTTCTGCAAAACCACAAGATGTGCATGCAAATGGTGCTTTTCGCAGAACGCGCACGTGGATTTCTACCAAACAACGTGCTAAGCATGCCGATGCTGCTCTTTTTAGCACCCGCGCACGGATTCGTGCGAAAACGCGTTTTAAGCATGCACATGCATCTTTTGGTAGACGAGATTGAAGTTTTCTGCAAAACCACAAGATGTGCATGCAAATGGTGCTTTTCGCAGAACGCGCACGTGGATTTCTACCAAACAACGTGCTAAGCATGCCGATGCTGCTCTTTTTAGCACCCGCGCACGGATTCGTGCTAAAACGCGTTTTAAGCATGCACATGCATCTTTTGGTAGACGAGATTGAAGTTTTCTGCAAAACCACAAGATGTGCATGCAAATGGTGCTTTTCGCAGAACGCGCACGTGGATTTCTACCAAACAACGTGCTAAGCATGCCGATGCTGCTCTTTTTAGCACCCGCGCACGGATTCGTGCGAAAACGCGTTTTAAGCATGCACATGCATCTTTTGGTAGACGAGATTGAAGTTTTCTGCAAAACCACAAAATGTGCATCCAAATGGTGCTTTTCGCAGAACGCGCACGTGGATGTCTACCAAACAACGTGCTAAGCATGCCGATGCTGCTCTTTTTAAAACCCGCGCACGGATTCGTGCGAAAACGCGTTTTAAGCATGCACATGCATCTTTTGGTAGACGAGATTGAAGTTTTCTGCAAAACCACAAAATGTGCATGCAAATGGTGCTTTTCGCAGAACGCGCACGTGGATGTCTACCAAACAACGTGC
This sequence comes from Dermacentor andersoni, assembly GCF_023375885.2. Taxonomy (NCBI): domain Eukaryota; kingdom Metazoa; phylum Arthropoda; class Arachnida; order Ixodida; family Ixodidae; genus Dermacentor; species Dermacentor andersoni. The sequence continues at coordinate 29,473 of NW_027315283.1, read as the reverse complement.
TAAGCATGCCGATGCTGCTCTTTTTAGCACCCGCGCACGGATTCGTGCGAAAACGCGTTTTAAGCATGCACATGCATCTTTTGGTAGACGCGGATGAAGTTTTCTGCAAAACCACAAAATGTGCATGCAAATGGTGCTTTTCGCAGAACGCGCACGTGGAGGTCTACCAAGCGACGTGCTAAGCATGCCGATGCTGCTCTTTTTAGCACCCGCGCACGGATTCGTGCGAAAACGCGTTTTAAGCATGCACATGCATCTTTTGGTAGACGCGGATGAAGTTTTCTGCAAAACCACAATATGTGCATGCAATGGTGCTTTTCGCAGAACGCGCACGTGGATTTCTACCAAACAACGTGCTAAGCATGCCGATGCTGCTCTTTTTAGCACCCGCGCACGGATTCGTGCGAAAACGCGTTTTAAGCATGCACATGCATCTTTTGGTAGACGAGATTGAAGTTTTCTGCAAAACCACAAGATGTGCATGCAAATGGTGCTTTTCGCAGAACGCGCACGTGGATTTCTACCAAACAACGTGCTAAGCATGCCGATGCTGCTCTTTTTAGCACCCGCGCACGGATTCGTGCGAAAACGCGTTTTAAGCATGCACTTGCATCTTTTGGTATACGAGATTGAAGTTTTCTGCAAAACCACAAGATGTGCATGCAAATGGTGCTTTTCGCAGAACGCCCACGTGGATTTCTACCAAACAACGTGCTAAGCATGCCGATGCTGCTCTTTTTAGCACCCGCGCACGGATTCGTGCGAAAACGCGTTTTAAGCATGCACATGCATCTTTTGGTAGACGAGATTGAAGTTTTCTGCAAAACCACAAGATGTGCATGCAAATGGTGCTTTTCGCAGAACGCGCACGTGGATTTCTACCAAGCAACGTGCTAAGCATGCCGATGCTGCTCTTTTTAGCACCCGCGCACGGATTCGTGCTAAAACGCGTTTTAAGCATGCACATGCATCTTTTGGTAGACGAGATTGAAGTTTTCTGCAAAACCACAAGATGTGCATGCAAATGGTGCTTTTCGCAGAACGCGCACGTGGATTTCTACCAAACAACGTGCTAAGCATGCCGATGCTGCTCTTTTTAGCACCCGCGCGCGGATTCGTGCGAAAACGCGTTTTAAGCATGCACATGCATCTTTTGGTAGACGAGATTGAAGTTTTCTGCAAAACCACAAAATGTGCATCCAAATGGTGCTTTTCGCAGAACGCGCACGTGGATGTCTACCAAACAACGTGCTAAGCATGCCGATGCTGCTCTTTTTAAAACCCGCGCACGGATTCGTGCGAAAACGCGTTTTAAGCATGCACATGCATCTTTTGGTAGACGAGATTGAAGTTTTCTGCAAAACCACAAAATGTGCATGCAAATGGTGCTTTTCGCAGAACGCGGACGTGGATGTCTACCAAACAACGTGCTAAGCATGCCGATGCTGCTCTTTTTAGCACCCGCGCACGGATTCGTGCGAAAACGCGTTTTAAGCATGCACATGCATCTTTTGGTAGACGCGGATGAAGTTTTCTGCAAAACCACAAAATGTGCATGCAAATGGTGCTTTTCGCAGAACGCGCACGTGGAGGTCTACCAAACGACGTGCTAAGCATGCCGATGCTGCTCTTTTTAGCACCCGCGCACGGATTCGTGCGAAAACGCGTTTTAAGCATGCACATGCATCTTTTGGTAGACGCGGATGAAGTTTTCTGCAAAACCACAATATGTGCATGCAATGGTGCTTTTCGCAGAACGCGCACGTGGATTTCTACCAAACAACGTGCTAAGCATGCCGATGCTGCTCTTTTTAGCACCCGCGCACGGATTCGTGCGAAAACGCGTTTTAAGCATGCACATGCATCTTTTGGTAGACGAGATTGAAGTTTTCTGCAAAACCACAAGATGTGCATGCAAATGGTGCTTTTCGCAGAACGCGCACGTGGATTTCTACCAAACAACGTGCTAAGCATGCCGATGCTGCTCTTTTTAGCACCCGCGCACGGATTCGTGCGAAAACGCGTTTTAAGCATGCACATGCATCTTTTGGTAGACGAGATTGAAGTTTTCTGCAAAACCACAAGATGTGCATGCAAATGGTGCTTTTCGCAGAACGCGCACGTGGATTTCTACCAAACAACGTGCTAAGCATGCCGATGCTGCTCTTTTTAGCACCCGCGCACGGATTCGTGCGAAAACGCGTTTTAAGCATGCACATGCATCTTTTGGTAGACGAGATTGAAGTTTTCTGCAAAACCACAAAATGTGCATCCAAATGGTGCTTTTCGCAGAACGCGCACGTGGATGTCTACCAAACAACGTGCTAAGCATGCCGATGCTGCTCTTTTTAAAACCCGCGCACGGATTCGTGCGAAAACGCGTTTTAAGCATGCACATGCATCTTTTGGTAGACGAGATTGAAGTTTTCTGCAAAACCACAAAATGTGCATGCAAATGGTGCTTTTCGCAGAACGCGCACGTGGATTTCTACCAAACAACGTGCTAAGCATGCCGATGCTGCTCTTTTTAGCACCCGCGCACGGATTCGTGCTAAAACGCGTTTTAAGCATGCACATGCATCTTTTGGTAGACGAGATTGAAGTTTTCTGCAAAACCACAAGATGTGCATGCAAATGGTGCTTTTCGCAGAACGCGCACGTGGATTTCTACCAAACAACGTGCTAAGCATGCCGATGCTGCTCTTTTTAGCACCCGCGCACGGATTCGTGCGAAAACGCGTTTTAAGCATGCACATGCATCTTTTGGTAGACGCGGATGAAGTTTTCTGCAAAACCACAAGATGTGCATGCAAATGGTCCTTTTGGCAGAACGCGCACGTGGATTTCTACCAAACGACGTGCCAAGCATGCCGATGCTGCTCTTTTTAGCACCCGCGCACGGATTCGTGCGAAAACGCGTTTTAAGCATGCACATGCATCTTTTGGTATACGAGATTGAAGTTTTCTGCAAAACCACAAGATGTGCATGCAAATGGTGCTTTTCGCAGAACGCGCACGTGGATTTCTACCAAACAACGTGCTAAGCATGCCGATGCTGCTCTTTTTAGCACCCGCGCACGGATTTGTGCGAAAACGCGTTTTAAGCATGCACATGCATCTTTTGGTAGACGAGATTGAAGTTTTCTGCAAAACCACAAGATGTGCATGCAAATGGTGCTTTTCGCAGAACGCGCACGTGGATTTCTACCAAACAACGTGCTAAGCATGCATATGCTGCTCTTTTTAGCACCCGCGCACGGATTCGTGCGAAAACGCGTTTTAAGCATGCACATGCATCTTTTGGTAGACGCGGATGAAGTTTTCTGTAAAACCACAAGATGTGCATGCAAATGGTGCTTTTGGCAGAACGCGCACGTGGATTTCTACCAAACGACGTGCTAAGCATGCCGATGCTGCTCTTTTTAGCACCCGCGCACGGATTCGTGCGAAAACGCGTTTTAAGCATGCACATGCATCTTTTGGTAGACGAGATTGAAGTTTTCTGCAAAACCACAAAATGTGCATCCAAATGGTGCTTTTCGCAGAACGCGCACGTGGATGTCTACCAAACAACGTGCTAAGCATGCCGATGCTGCTCTTTTTAAAACCCGCGCACGGATTCGTGCGAAAACGCGTTTTAAGCATGCACATGCATCTTTTGGTAGACGAGATTGAAGTTTTCTGCAAAACCACAAAATGTGCATGCAAATGGTGCTTTTCGCAGAACGCGCACGTGGATGTCTACCAAACAACGTGCTAAGCATGCCGATGCTGCTCTTTTTAGCACCCGCGCACGGATTCGTGCGAAAACGCGTTTTAAGCATGCACATGCATCTTTTGGTAGACGCGGATGAAGTTTTCTGCAAAACCACAAAATGTGCATGCAAATGGTGCTTTTCGCAGAACGCGCACGTGGAGGTCTACCAAACGACGTGCTAAGCATGCCGATGCTGCTCTTTTTAGCACCCGCGCACGGATTCGTGCGAAAACGCGTTTTAAGCATGCACATGCATCTTTTGGTAGACGCGGATGAAGTTTTCTGCAAAACCACAATATGTGCATGCAATGGTGCTTTTCGCAGAACGCGCACGTGGATTTCTACCAAACAACGTGCTATGCATGCCGATGCTGCTCTTTTTAGCACCCGCGCACGGATTCGTGCGAAAACGCGTTTTAAGCATGCACATGCATCTTTTGGTAGACGAGATTGAAGTTTTCTGCAAAACCACAAGATGTGCATGCAAATGGTGCTTTTCGCAGAACGCGCACGTGGATTTCTACCAAACAACGTGCTAAGCATGCCGATGCTGCTCTTTTTAGCACCCGCGCACGGATTCGTGCGAAAACGCGTTTTAAGCATGCACATGCATCTTTTGGTAGACGAGATTGAAGTTTTCTGCAAAACCACAAGATGTGCATGCAAATGGTGCTTTTCGCAGAACACGCACGTGGATTTCTACCAAACAACGTGCTAAGCATGCCGATGCTGCTCTTTTTAGCACCCGCGCACGGATTCATGCGAAAACGAGTTTTAAGCATGCACATGCATCTTTTGGTAGACGAGATTGATGTTTTCTGCAAAACCACAAGATGTGCATGCAAATGGTGCTTTTCGCAAAACGCGCACGTGGATTTCTACCAAACAACGTGCTAAGCATGCCGATGCTGCTCTTTTTAGCACCCGCGCACGGATTCGTGCGAAAACGCGTTTTAAGCATGCACATGCATCTTTTGGTAGACGAGATTGAAGTTTTCTGCAAAACCACAAAATGTGCATCCAAATGGTCCTTTTCGCAGAACGCGCACGTGGATGTCTACCAAACAACGTGCTAAGCATGCCGATGCTGCTCTTTTTAAAACCCGCGCACGGATTCGTGCGAAAACGCGTTTTAAGCATGCACATGCATCTTTTGGTAGACGAGATTGAAGTTTTCTGCAAAACCACAAAATGTGCATGCAAATGGTGCTTTTCGCAGAACGCGCACGTGGATTTCTACCAAACAACGTGCTAAGCATGCCGATGCTGCTCTTTTTAGCACCCGCGCACGGATTCGTGCTAAAACGCGTTTTAAGCATGCACATGCATCTTTTGGTAGACGAGATTGAAGTTTTCTGCAAAACCACAAGATGTGCATGCAAATGGTGCTTTTCGCAGAACGCGCACGTGGATTTCTACCAAACAACGTGCTAAGCATGCCGATGCTGCTCTTTTTAGCACCCGCGCACGGATTCGTGCGAAAACGCGTTTTAAGCATGCACATGCATCTTTTGGTAGACGCGGATGAAGTTTTCTGCAAAACCACAAGATGTGCATGCAAATGGTCCTTTTGGCAGAACGCGCACGTGGATTTCTACCAAACGACGTGCCAAGCATGCCGATGCTGCTCTTTTTAGCACCCGCGCACGGATTCATGCGAAAACGCGTTTTAAGCATGCACATGCATCTTTTGGTAGACGAGATTGAAGTTTTCTGCAAAACCATAAGATGTGCATGCAAATGGTGCTTTTCGCAGAACGCGCACGTGGATTTCTACCAAACAACGTGCTAAGCATGCCGATGCTGCTCTTTTTAGCACCCGCGCACGGATTCGTGCGAAAACGCGTTTTAAGCAGGCACATGCATCTTTTGGTAGACGAGATTGAAGTTTTCTGTAAAACCACAAGATGTGCATGCAAATGGTGCTTTTGGCAGAACGCGCACGTGGATTTCTACCAAACGACGTGCTAAGCATGCCGATGCTGCTCTTTTTAGCACCCGCGCACGGATTCGTGCGAAAACGCGTTTTAAGCATGCACATGCATCTTTTGGTAGACGCGGATGAAGTTTTCTGCAAAACCACAAGATGTGCATGCAAATGGTGCTCTTGGCAGAACGCACACGTGGATTTCTACCAAACGACGTGCTAAGCATGCCGATGCTGCTCTTTTTAGCACCCGCGCACGCATTTGTGCGAAAACGCGTTTTAAGCATGCACATGCATCTTTTGGTAGACGAGATTGAAGTTTTCTGCAAAACCACAAGATGTGCATGCAAATGCTGCTTTTCGCAGAACGCCCACGTGGATTTCTACCAAACAACGTGCTAAGCATGCCGATGCTGCTCTTTTTAGCACCCGCGCACGGATTTGTGCGAAAACGCGTTTTAAGCATGCACATGCATCTTTTGTTAGACGAGATTGAAGTTTTCTGCAAAACCACAAAATGTGCATGCAAATGGTGCTTTTCGCAGAACGCGCACGTGGATTTCTACCAAACAACGTGCTAAGCATGCCGATGCTGCGGTTTTTAGCACCCGCGCACGGATTCGTGCGAAAACGCGTTTTAGGCATGCACATGCATCTTTTGGTAGACGAGATTGAAGTTTTCTGCAAAACCACAAGATGTGCATGCAAATGGTGCTTTTCGCAGAACGCGCACGTGGATTTTTACCAAACAACGTGCTAAGCATGCCGATGCTGCTCTTTTTAGCACCCGCGCACGGATTCGTGCGAAAACGCGTTTTAAGCATGCACATGCATCTTTTGGTAGACGAGATTGAAGTTTTCTGCAAAACCACAAGATGTGCATGCAAATGGAGCTTTTCGCAGAACGCGCACGTGGATTTCTACCAAACAACGTGCTAAGCATGCCGATGCTGCTCTTTTTAGCACCCGCGCACGGATTTGTGCGAAAACGCGTTTTAAGCATGCACATGCATCTTTTGGTAGACGAGATTGAAGTTTTCTGCAAAACCACAAGATGTGCATGCAAATGGTGCTTTTCGCAGAACGCGCACGTGGATTTCTACCAAACAACGCGCTAAGCATGCCGATGCTGCTCTTTTTAGCACCCGCGCACGGATTCGTGCGAAAACGCGTTTTAAGCATGCACATGCATCTTTTGGTATACGAGATTGAAGTTTTCTGCAAAACCACAAGATGTGCATGCAAATGGTGCTTTTCGCAGAACGCCCACGTGGATTTCTACCAAACAACGTGCTAAGCATGCCGATGCTGCTCTTTTTAGCACCCGCGCACGGATTTGTGCGAAAACGCGTTTTAAGCATGCACATGCATCTTTTGGTAGACGAGATTGAAGTTTTCTGCAAAACCACAAGATGTGCATGCAAATGGTGCTTTTCGCAGAACGCGCACGTGGATTTCTACCAAACAACGTGCTAAGCATGCCGATGCTGCTCTTTTTAGCACCCGCGCACGGATTCGTGCGAAAACGCGTTTTAAGCATGCACATGCATCTTTTGGTAGACGAGATTGAAGTTTTCTGCAAAACCACACGATGTGCATGCAAATGGTGCTTTTCGCAGAACGCGCACGTGGATTTCTACCAAACAACGTGCTAAGCATGCCGATGCTGCTCTTTTTAGCACCCGCGCACGGATTCGTGCTAAAACGCGTTTTAAGCATGCACATGCATCTTTTGGTAGACGAGATTGAAGTTTTCTGCAAAACCACAAGATGTGCATGCAAATGGTGCTTTTCGCAGAACGCGCACGTGGATTTCTACCAAACAACGTGCTAAGCATGCCTATGCTGCTCTTTTTAGCACCCGCGCACGGATTCGTGCGAAAACGCGTTTTAAGCATGCACATGCATCTTTTGGTAGACGCGGATGAAGTTTTCTGTAAAACCACAAGATGTGCATGCAAATGGTGCTTTTGGCAGAACGCGCACGTGGATTTCTACCAAACGACGTGCTAAGCATGCCGATGCTGCTCTTTTTAGCACCCGCGCACGGATTCGTGCGAAAACGCGTTTTAAGCATGCACATGCATCTTTTGGTAGACGAGATTGAAGTTTTCTGCAAAACCACAAAATGTGCATCCAAATGGTCCTTTTCGCAGAACGCGCACGTGGATGTCTACCAAACAACGTGCTAAGCATGCCGATGCTGCTCTTTTTAAAACCCGCGCACGGATTCGTGCGAAAACGCGTTTTAAGCATGCACATGCATCTTTTGGTAGACGAGATTGAAGTTTTCTGCAAAACCACAAAATGTGCATGCAAATGGTGCTTTTCGCAGAACGCGCACGTGGATTTCTACCAAACAACGTGCTAAGCATGCCGATGCTGCTCTTTTTAGCACCCGCGCACGGATTCGTGCTAAAACGCGTTTTAAGCATGCACATGCATCTTTTGGTAGACGAGATTGAAGTTTTCTGCAAAACCACAAGATGTGCATGCAAATGGTGCTTTTCGCAGAACGCGCACGTGGATTTCTACCAAACAACGTGCTAAGCATGCCGATGCTGCTCTTTTTAGCACCCGCGCACGGATTCGTGCGAAAACGCGTTTTAAGCATGCACATGCATCTTTTGGTAGACGCGGATGAAGTTTTCTGCAAAACCACAAGATGTGCATGCAAATGGTCCTTTTGGCAGAACGCGCACGTGGATTTCTACCAAACGACGTGCCAAGCATGCCGATGCTGCTCTTTTTAGCACCCGCGCACGGATTCATGCGAAAACGCGTTTTAAGCAGGCACATGCATCTTTTGGTAGACGAGATTGAAGTTTTCTGTAAAACCACAAGATGTGCATGCAAATGGTGCTTTTGGCAGAACGCGCACGTGGATTTCTACCAAACGACGTGCTAAGCATGCCGATGCTGCTCTTTTTAGCACCCGCGCACGGATTCGTGCGAAAACGCGTTTTAAGCATGCACATGCATCTTTTGGTAGACGCGGATGAAGTTTTCTGCAAAACCACAAGATGTGCATGCAAATGGTGCTCTTGGCAGAACGCACACGTGGATTTCTACCAAACGACGTGCTAAGCATGCCGATGCTGCTCTTTTTAGCACCCGCGCACGCATTTGTGCGAAAACGCGTTTTAAGCATGCACATGCATCTTTTGGTAGACGAGATTGAAGTTTTCTGCAAAACCACAAGATGTGCATGCAAATGCTGCTTTTCGCAGAACGCCCACGTGGATTTCTACCAAACAACGTGCTAAGCATGCCGATGCTGCTCTTTTTAGCACCCGCGCACGGATTTGTGCGAAAACGCGTTTTAAGCATGCACATGCATCTTTTGTTAGACGAGATTGAAGTTTTCTGCAAAACCACAAAATGTGCATGCAAATGGTGCTTTTCGCAGAACGCGCACGTGGATTTCTACCAAACAACGTGCTAAGCATGCCGATGCTGCGGTTTTTAGCACCCGCGCACGGATTCGTGCGAAAACGCGTTTTAGGCATGCACATGCATCTTTTGGTAGACGAGATTGAAGTTTTCTGCAAAACCACAAGATGTGCATGCAAATGGTGCTTTTCGCAGAACGCGCACGTGGATTTTTACCAAACAACGTGTTAAGCATGCCGATGCTGCTCTTTTTAGCACCCGCGCACGGATTCGTGCGAAAACGCGTTTTAAGCATGCACATGCATCTTTTGGTAGACGAGATTGAAGTTTTCTGCAAAACCACAAGATGTGCATGCAAATGGAGCTTTTCGCAGAACGCGCACGTGGATTTCTACCAAACAACGTGCTAAGCATGCCGATGCTGCTCTTTTTAGCACCCGCGCACGGATTTGTGCGAAAACGCGTTTTAAGCATGCACATGCATCTTTTGGTAGACGAGATTGAAGTTTTCTGCAAAACCACAAGATGTGCATGCAAATGGTGCTTTTCGCAGAACGCGCACGTGGATTTCTACCAAACAACGCGCTAAGCATGCCGATGCTGCTCTTTTTAGCACCCGCGCACGGATTCGTGCGAAAACGCGTTTTAAGCATGCACATGCATCTTTTGGTATACGAGATTGAAGTTTTCTGCAAAACCACAAGATGTGCATGCAAATGGTGCTTTTCGCAGAACGCCCACGTGGATTTCTACCAAACAACGTGCTAAGCATGCCGATGCTGCTCTTTTTAGCACCCGCGCACGGATTTGTGCGAAAACGCGTTTTAAGCATGCACATGCATCTTTTGGTAGACGAGATTGAAGTTTTCTGCAAAACCACAAGATGTGCATGCAAATGGTGCTTTTCGCAGAACGCGCACGTGGATTTCTACCAAACAACGTGCTAAGCATGCCGATGCTGCTCTTTTTAGCACCCGCGCACGGATTCGTGCGAAAACGCGTTTTAAGCATGCACATGCATCTTTTGGTAGACGAGATTGAAGTTTTCTGCAAAACCACAAGATGTGCATGCAAATGGTGCTTTTCGCAGAACGCGCACGTGGATTTCTACCAAACAACGTGCTAAGCATGCCGATGCTGCTCTTTTTAGCACCCGCGCACGGATTTGTGCGAAAACGCGTTTTAAGCATGCACATGCATCTTTTGGTAGACGAGATTGAAGTTTTCTGCAAAACCACAAGATGTGCATGCAAATGGTGCTTTTCGCAGAACGCGCACGTGGATTTCTACCAAACAACGTGCTAAGCATGCCGATGCTGCTCTTTTTAGCACCCGCGCACGGATTCGTGCGAAAACGCGTTTTAAGCATGCACATGCATCTTTTGGTCGACGAGATTGAAGTTTTCTGCAAAACCACAAGATGTGTATGCAAATGGTGCTTTTCGCAGAACGCGCACGTGGATTTCTACCAAACAACGTGCTAAGCATGCCGATGCTGCTCTTTTTAGCACCCGCGCACGGATTCGTGCGAAAACGCATTTTAAGCATGCACATGCATCTTTTGGTAGACGCGGATGAAGTTTTCTGTAAAACCACAAGATGTGCATGCAAATGGTGCTTATGGCAGAACGCGCACGTGGATTTCTACCAAACGACGTGCTAAGCATGCCGATGCTGCTCTTTTTAGCACCCGCGCACGGATTCGTGCGAAAACGCGTTTTAAGCATGCACATGCATCTTTTGGTAGACGCGGATGAAGTTTTCTGCAAAACCACAAGATGTGCATGCAAATGGTGCTCTTGGCAGAACGCACACATGGATTTCTACGAAACGACGTGCTAAGCATGCCGATGCTGCTCTTTTTAGCACCCGCGCACGGATTTGTGCGAAAACGCGTTTTTAAGCATGCACATGCATCTTTTGGTAGACGAGATTGAAGTTTTCTGCAAAACCACAACATGTGCATGCAAATGGTGCTTTTCGCAGAACGCGCACGTGGATTTCTACCAAACAACGTGCTAAGCATGCCGATGCTGCTCTTTTTAGCACCCACGCACGGATTCGTGCGGAAACGCGTTTTAAGCATGCACATGCATCTTTTGGTAGACGAGATTGAAGTTTTCTGCAAAACCACAAGATGTGCATGCAAATGGTGCTTTTCGCAGAACGCGCACGTGGATTTCTACCAAACAACGTGCTAAGCATGCCGATGCTGCTCTTTTTAGCACCCGCGCACGGATTTGTGCGAAAACGCGTTTTAAGCATGCACATGCATCTTTTGGTAGACGAGATTGAAGTTTTCTGCAAAACCACAAGATGTGCATGCAAATGGTGCTTTTCGCAGAACGCGCACGTGGATTTCTACCAAACAACGTGCTAAGCATGCCGATGCTGCTCTTTTTAGCACCCGCGCACGGATTCGTGCTAAAACGCGTTTTAAGCATGCACATGCATCTTTTGGTAGACGAGATTGAAGTTTTCTGCAAAACCACAAGATGTGCATGCAAATGGTGCTTTTCGCAGAACGCGCACGTGGATTTCTACCAAACAACGTGCTAAGCATGCCGATGCTGCTCTTTTTAGCACCCGCGCACGGATTTGTGCGAAAACGCGTTTTAAGCATGCACATGCATCTTTTGGTAGACGAGATTGAAGTTTTCTGCAAAACCACAAAATGTGCATGCAAATGGTGCTTTTCGCAGAACGCGCACGTGGATTTCTACCAAACAACGTGCTAAGCATGCCGATGCTGCTCTTTTTAGCACCCGCGCACGGATTCGTGCGAAAACGCGTTTTAGGCATGCACATGCATCTTTTGGTAGACGAGATTGAAGTTTTCTGCAAAACCACAAGATGTGCATGCAAATGGTGCTTTTCGCAGAACGCGCACGTGGATTTCTACCAAACAACGTGCTAAGCATGCCGATGCTGCTCTTTTTAGCACCCGCGCACGGATTCGTGCGAAAACGCGTTTTAAGCATGCACATGCATCTTTTGGTAGACGAGATTGAAGTTTTCTGCAAAACCACAAGATGTGCATGCAAATGGTGCTTTTCGCAGAACGCCCACGTGGATTTCTACCAAACAACGTGCTAAGCATGCCGATGCTGCTCTTTTTAGCACCCGCGCACGGATTTGTGCGAAAACGCGTTTTAAGCATGCACATGCATCTTTTGGTAGACGAGATTGAAGTTTTCTACAAAACCACAAGATGTGCATGCAAATGGTGCTTTTCGCAGAACGCGCACGTGGATTTCTACCAAACAACGTGCTAAGCATGCCGATGCTGCTCTTTTTAGCACCCGCGCACGGATTCGTGCTAAAACGCGTTTTAAGCATGCACATGCATCTTTTGGTAGACGAGATTGAAGTTTTCTGCAAAACCACAAGATGTGCATGCAAATGGTGCTTTTCGCAGAACGCGCACGTGGATTTCTACCAAACAACGTGCTAAGCATGCCTATGCTGCTCTTTTTAGCACCCGCGCACGGATTCGTGCGAAAACGCGTTTTAAGCATGCACATGCATCTTTTGGTAGACGCGGATGAAGTTTTCTGTAAAACCACAAGATGTGCATGCAAATGGTGCTTTTGGCAGAACGCGCACGTGGATTTCTACCAAACGACGTGCTAAGCATGCCGATGCTGCTCTTTTTAGCACCCGCGCACGGATTCGTGCGAAAACGCGTTTTAAGCATGCACATGCATCTTTTGGTAGACGAGATTGAAGTTTTCTGCAAAACCACAAAATGTGCATGCAAATGGTGCTTTTCGCAGAACGCGCACGTGGATGTCTACCAAACAACGTGCTAAGCATGCCGATGCTGCTCTTTTTAAAACCCGCGCACGGATTCGTGCGAAAACGCGTTTTAAGCATGCACATGCATCTTTTGGTAGACGAGATTGAAGTTTTCTGCAAAACCACAAGATGTGCATGCAAATGGTGCTTTTCGCAGAACGCGCACGTGGATTTCTACCAAACAACGTGCTAAGCATGCCGATGCTGCTCTTTTTAGCACCCGCGCACGGATTCGTGCTAAAACGCGTTTTAAGCATGCACATGCATCTTTTGGTAGACGAGATTGAAGTTTTCTGCAAAACCACAAGATGTGCATGCAAATGGTGCTTTTCGCAGAACGCGCACGTGGATTTCTACCAAACAACGTGCTAAGCATGCCGATGCTGCTCTTTTTAGCACCCGCGCACGGATTTGTGCGAAAACGCGTTTTAAGCATGCACATGCATCTTTTGGTAGACGAGATTGAAGTTTTCTGCAAAACCACAAAATGTGCATGCAAATGGTGCTTTTCGCAGAACGCGCACGTGGATTTCTACCAAACAACGTGCTAAGCATGCCGATGCTGCTCTTTTTAGCACCCGCGCACGGATTTGTGCGAAAACGCGTTTTAAGCATGCACATGCATCTTTTGGTAGACGAGATTGAAGTTTTCTACAAAACCACAAGATGTGCATGCAAATGGTGCTTTTCGCAGAACGCGCACGTGGATTTCTACCAAACAACGTGCTAAGCATGCCGATGCTGCTCTTTTTAGCACCCGCGCACGGATTCGTGCTAAAACGCGTTTTAAGCATGCACATGCATCTTTTGGTAGACGAGATTGAAGTTTTCTGCAAAACCACAAGATGTGCATGCAAATGGTGCTTTTCGCAGAACGCGCACGTGGATTTCTACCAAACAACGTGCTAAGCATGCCTATGCTGCTCTTTTTAGCACCCGCGCACGGATTCGTGCGAAAACGCGTTTTAAGCATGCACATGCATCTTTTGGTAGACGCGGATGAAGTTTTCTGTAAAACCACAAGATGTGCATGCAAATGGTGCTTTTGGCAGAACGCGCACGTGGATTTCTACCAAACGACGTGCTAAGCATGCCGATGCTGCTCTTTTTAGCACCCGCGCACGGATTCGTGCGAAAACGCGTTTTAAGCATGCACATGCATCTTTTGGTAGACGAGATTGAAGTTTTCTGCAAAACCACAAGATGTGCATGCAAATGGTGCTCTTGGCAGAACGCACACATGGATTTCTACGAAACGACGTGCTAAGCATGCCGATGCTGCTCTTTTTAGCACCCGCGCACGGATTTGTGCGAAAACGCGTTTTAAGCATGCACATGCATCTTTTGGTAGACGAGATTGAAGTTTTCTGCAAAACCACAACATGTGCATGCAAATGGTGCTTTTCGCAGAACGCGCACGTGGATTTCTACCAAACAACGTGCTAAGCATGCCGATGCTGCTCTTTTTAGCACCCACGCACGGATTCGTGCGGAAACGCGTTTTAAGCATGCACATGCATCTTTTGGTAGACGAGATTGAAGTTTTCTGCAAAACCACAAGATGTGCATGCAAATGGTGCTTTTCGCAGAACGCGCACGTGGATTTCTACCAAACAACGTGCTAAGCATGCCGATGCTGCTCTTTTTAGCACCCGCGCACGGATTTGTGCGAAAACGCGTTTTAAGCATGCACATGCATCTTTTGGTAGACGAGATTGAAGTTTTCTGCAAAACCACAAGATGTGCATGCAAATGGTGCTTTTCGCAGAACGCGCACGTGGATTTCTACCAAACAACGTGCTAAGCATGCCGATGCTGCTCTTTTTAGCACCCGCGCACGGATTCGTGCTAAAACGCGTTTTAAGCATGCACATGCATCTTTTGGTAGACGAGATTGAAGTTTTCTGCAAAACCACAAGATGTGCATGCAAATGGTGCTTTTCGCAGAACGCGCACGTGGATTTCTACCAAACAACGTGCTAAGCATGCCGATGCTGCTCTTTTTAGCACCCGCGCACGGATTTGTGCGAAAACGCGTTTTAAGCATGCACATGCATCTTTTGGTAGACGAGATTGAAGTTTTCTGCAAAACCACAAAATGTGCATGCAAATGGTGCTTTTCGCAGAACGCGCACGTGGATTTCTACCAAACAACGTGCTAAGCATGCCGATGCTGCTCTTTTTAGCACCCGCGCACGGATTCGTGCGAAAACGCGTTTTAGGCATGCACATGCATCTTTTGGTAGACGAGATTGAAGTTTTCTGCAAAACCACAAGATGTGCATGCAAATGGTGCTTTTCGCAGAACGCGCACGTGGATTTCTACCAAACAACGTGCTAAGCATGCCGATGCTGCTCTTTTTAGCACCCGCGCACGGATTCGTGCGAAAACGCGTTTTAAGCATGCACATGCATCTTTTGGTAGACGAGATTGAAGTTTTCTGCAAAACCACAAGATGTGCATGCAAATGGTGCTTTTCGCAGAACGCCCACGTGGATTTCTACCAAACAACGTGCTAAGCATGCCGATGCTGCTCTTTTTAGCACCCGCGCACGGATTTGTGCGAAAACGCGTTTTAAGCATGCACATGCATCTTTTGGTAGACGAGATTGAAGTTTTCTACAAAACCACAAGATGTGCATGCAAATGGTGCTTTTCGCAGAACGCGCACGTGGATTTCTACCAAACAACGTGCTAAGCATGCCGATGCTGCTCTTTTTAGCACCCGCGCACGGATTCGTGCTAAAACGCGTTTTAAGCATGCACATGCATCTTTTGGTAGACGAGATTGAAGTTTTCTGCAAAACCACAAGATGTGCATGCAAATGGTGCTTTTCGCAGAACGCGCACGTGGATTTCTACCAAACAACGTGCTAAGCATGCCTATGCTGCTCTTTTTAGCACCCGCGCACGGATTCGTGCGAAAACGCGTTTTAAGCATGCACATGCATCTTTTGGTAGACGCGGATGAAGTTTTCTGTAAAACCACAAGATGTGCATGCAAATGGTGCTTTTGGCAGAACGCGCACGTGGATTTCTACCAAACGACGTGCTAAGCATGCCGATGCTGCTCTTTTTAGCACCCGCGCACGGATTCGTGCGAAAACGCGTTTTAAGCATGCACATGCATCTTTTGGTAGACGAGATTGAAGTTTTCTGCAAAACCACAAAATGTGCATGCAAATGGTGCTTTTCGCAGAACGCGCACGTGGATGTCTACCAAACAACGTGCTAAGCATGCCGATGCTGCTCTTTTTAAAACCCGCGCACGGATTCGTGCGAAAACGCGTTTTAAGCATGCACATGCATCTTTTGGTAGACGAGATTGAAGTTTTCTGCAAAACCACAAGATGTGCATGCAAATGGTGCTTTTCGCAGAACGCGCACGTGGATTTCTACCAAACAACGTGCTAAGCATGCCGATGCTGCTCTTTTTAGCACCCGCGCACGGATTCGTGCTAAAACGCGTTTTAAGCATGCACATGCATCTTTTGGTAGACGAGATTGAAGTTTTCTGCAAAACCACAAGATGTGCATGCAAATGGTGCTTTTCGCAGAACGCGCACGTGGATTTCTACCAAACAACGTGCTAAGCATGCCGATGCTGCTCTTTTTAGCACCCGCGCACGGATTTGTGCGAAAACGCGTTTTAAGCATGCACATGCATCTTTTGGTAGACGAGATTGAAGTTTTCTGCAAAACCACAAAATGTGCATGCAAATGGTGCTTTTCGCAGAACGCGCACGTGGATTTCTACCAAACAACGTGCTAAGCATGCCGATGCTGCTCTTTTTAGCACCCGCGCACGGATTTGTGCGAAAACGCGTTTTAAGCATGCACATGCATCTTTTGGTAGACGAGATTGAAGTTTTCTACAAAACCACAAGATGTGCATGCAAATGGTGCTTTTCGCAGAACGCGCACGTGGATTTCTACCAAACAACGTGCTAAGCATGCCGATGCTGCTCTTTTTAGCACCCGCGCACGGATTCGTGCTAAAACGCGTTTTAAGCATGCACATGCATCTTTTGGTAGACGAGATTGAAGTTTTCTGCAAAACCACAAGATGTGCATGCAAATGGTGCTTTTCGCAGAACGCGCACGTGGATTTCTACCAAACAACGTGCTAAGCATGCCTATGCTGCTCTTTTTAGCACCCGCGCACGGATTCGTGCGAAAACGCGTTTTAAGCATGCACATGCATCTTTTGGTAGACGCGGATGAAGTTTTCTGTAAAACCACAAGATGTGCATGCAAATGGTGCTTTTGGCAGAACGCGCACGTGGATTTCTACCAAACGACGTGCTAAGCATGCCGATGCTGCTCTTTTTAGCACCCGCGCACGGATTCGTGCGAAAACGCGTTTTAAGCATGCACATGCATCTTTTGGTAGACGAGATTGAAGTTTTCTGCAAAACCACAAAATGTGCATGCAAATGGTGCTTTTCGCAGAACGCGCACGTGGATGTCTACCAAACAACGTGCTAAGCATGCCGATGCTGCTCTTTTTAAAACCCGCGCACGGATTCGTGCGAAAACGCGTTTTAAGCATGCACATGCATCTTTTGGTAGACGAGATTGAAGTTTTCTGCAAAACCACAAGATGTGCATGCAAATGGTGCTTTTCGCAGAACGCGCACGTGGATTTCTACCGAACAACGTGCTAAGCATGCCGATGCTGCTCTTTTTAGCACCCGCGCACGGATTCGTGCTAAAACGCGTTTTAAGCATGCACATGCATCTTTTGGTAGACGAGATTGAAGTTTTCTGCAAAACCACAAGATGTGCATGCAAATGGTGCTTTTCGCAGAACGCGCACGTGGATTTCTACCAAACAACGTGCTAAGCATGCCGATGCTGCTCTTTTTAGCACCCGCGCACGGATTTGTGCGAAAACGCGTTTTAAGCATGCACATGCATCTTTTGGTAGACGAGATTGAAGTTTTCTGCAAAACCACAAAATGTGCATGCAAATGGTGCTTTTCGCAGAACGCGCACGTGGATTTCTACCAAACAACGTGCTAAGCATGCCGATGCTGCTCTTTTTAGCACCCGCGCACGGATTCGTGCGAAAACGCGTTTTAGGCATGCACATGCATCTTTTGGTAGACGAGATTGAAGTTTTCTGCAAAACCACAAGATGTGCATGCAAATGGTGCTTTTCGCAGAACGCGCACGTGGATTTCTACCAAACAACGTGCTAAGCATGCCGATGCTGCTCTTTTTAGCACCCGCGCACGGATTCGTGCGAAAACGCGTTTTAAGCATGCACATGCATCTTTTGGTAGACGAGATTGAAGTTTTCTGCAAAACCACAAGATGTGCATGCAAATGGTGCTTTTCGCAGAACGCCCACGTGGATTTCTACCAAACAACGTGCTAAGCATGCCGATGCTGCTCTTTTTAGCACCCGCGCACGGATTTGTGCGAAAACGCGTTTTAAGCATGCACATGCATCTTTTGGTAGACGAGATTGAAGTTTTCTACAAAACCACAAGATGTGCATGCAAATGGTGCTTTTCGCAGAACGCGCACGTGGATTTCTACCAAACAACGTGCTAAGCATGCCGATGCTGCTCTTTTTAGCACCCGCGCACGGATTCGTGCTAAAACGCGTTTTAAGCATGCACATGCATCTTTTGGTAGACGAGATTGAAGTTTTCTGCAAAACCACAAGATGTGCATGCAAATGGTGCTTTTCGCAGAACGCGCACGTGGATTTCTACCAAACAACGTGCTAAGCATGCCGATGCTGCTCTTTTTAGCACCCGCGCACGGATTTGTGCGAAAACGCGTTTTAAGCATGCACATGCATCTTTTGGTAGACGAGATTGAAGTTTTCTGCAAAACCACAAGATGTGCATGCAAATGGTGCTTTTCGCAGAACGCGCACGTGGATTTCTACCAAACAACGTGCTAAGCATGCCGATGCTGCTCTTTTTAGCACCCGCGCACGGATTCGTGCGAAAACGCGTTTTAAGCATGCACATGCATCTTTTGGTAGACGAGATTGAAGTTTTCTGCAAAACCACAAGATGTGCATGCAAATGGTGCTTTTCGCAGAACGCCCACGTGGATTTCTACCAAACAACGTGCTAAGCATGCCGATGCTGCTCTTTTTAGCACCCGCGCACGGATTTGTGCGAAAACGCGTTTTAAGCATGCACATGCATCTTTTGGTAGACGAGATTGAAGTTTTCTGCAAAACCACAAGATGTGCATGCAAATGGTGCTTTTCGCAGAACGCGCACGTGGATTTCTACCAAACAACGTGCTAAGCATGCCTATGCTGCTCTTTTTAGCACCCGCGCACGGATTCGTGCGAAAACGCGTTTTAAGCATGCACATGCATCTTTTGGTAGACGCGGATGAAGTTTTCTGTAAAACCACAAGATGTGCATGCAAATGGTGCTTTTGGCAGAACGCGCACGTGGATTTCTACCAAACGACGTGCTAAGCATGCCGATGCTGCTCTTTTTAGCACCCGCGCACGGATTCGTGCGAAAACGCGTTTTAAGCATGCACATGCATCTTTTGGTAGACTAGATTGAAGTTTTCTGCAAAACCACAAAATGTGCATGCAAATGGTGCTTTTCGCAGAACGCGCACGTGGATGTCTACCAAACAACGTGCTAAGCATGCCGATGCTGCTCTTTTTAAAACCCGCGCACGGATTCGTGCGAAAACGCGTTTTAAGCATGCACATGCATCTTTTGGTAGACGAGATTGAAGTTTTCTGCAAAACCACAAAATGTGCATGCAAATGGTGCTTTTCGCAGAACGCGCACGTGGATGTCTACCAAACAACGTGCTAAGCATGCCGATGCTGCTCTTTTTAAAACCCGCGCACGGATTCGTGCGAAAACGCGTTTTAAGCATGCACATGCATCTTTTGGTAGACGAGATTGAAGTTTTCTGCAAAACCACAAGATGTGCATGCAAATGGTGCTTTTCGCAGAACGCGCACGTGGATTTCTACCAAACAACGTGCTAAGCATGCCGATGCTGCTCTTTTTAGCACCCGCGCACGGATTCGTGCTAAAACGCGTTTTAAGCATGCACATGCATCTTTTGGTAGACGAGATTGAAGTTTTCTGCAAAACCACAAGATGTGCATGCAAATGGTGCTTTTCGCAGAACGCGCACGTGGATTTCTACCAAACAACGTGCTAAGCATGCCGATGCTGCTCTTTTTAGCACCCGCGCACGGATTCGTGCTAAAACGCGTTTTAAGCATGCACATGCATCTTTTGGTAGACGAGATTGAAGTTTTCTGCAAAACCACAAGATGTGCATGCAAATGGTGCTTTTCGCAGAACGCGCACGTGGATTTCTACCAAACAACGTGCTAAGCATGCCTATGCTGCTCTTTTTAGCACCCGCGCACGGATTCGTGCGAAAACGCGTTTTAAGCATGCACATGCATCTTTTGGTAGACGCGGATGAAGTTTTCTGTAAAACCACAAGATGTGCATGCAAATGGTGCTTTTGGCAGAACGCGCACGTGGATTTCTACCAAACGACGTGCTAAGCATGCCGATGCTGCTCTTTTTAGCACCCGCGCACGGATTCGTGCGAAAACGCGTTTTAAGCATGCACATGCATCTTTTGGTAGACGAGATTGAAGTTTTCTGCAAAACCACAAAATGTGCATGCAAATGGTGCTTTTCGCAGAACGCGCACGTGGATGTCTACCAAACAACGTGCTAAGCATGCCGATGCTGCTCTTTTTAAAACCCGCGCACGGATTCGTGCGAAAACGCGTTTTAAGCATGCACATGCATCTTTTGGTAGACGAGATTGAAGTTTTCTGCAAAACCACAAGATGTGCATGCAAATGGTGCTTTTCGCAGAACGCGCACGTGGATTTCTACCAAACAACGTGCTAAGCATGCCGATGCTGCTCTTTTTAGCACCCGCGCACGGATTCGTGCTAAAACGCGTTTTAAGCATGCACATGCATCTTTTGGTAGACGAGATTGAAGTTTTCTGCAAAACCACAAGATGTGCATGCAAATGGTGCTTTTCGCAGAACGCGCACGTGGATTTCTACCAAACAACGTGCTAAGCATGCCGATGCTGCTCTTTTTAGCACCCGCGCACGGATTTGTGCGAAAACGCGTTTTAAGCATGCACATGCATCTTTTGGTAGACGAGATTGAAGTTTTCTGCAAAACCACAAAATGTGCATGCAAATGGTGCTTTTCGCAGAACGCGCACGTGGATTTCTACCAAACAACGTGCTAAGCATGCCGATGCTGCTCTTTTTAGCACCCGCGCACGGATTCGTGCGAAAACGCGTTTTAGGCATGCACATGCATCTTTTGGTAGACGAGATTGAAGTTTTCTGCAAAACCACAAGATGTGCATGCAAATGGTGCTTTTCGCAGAACGCGCACGTGGATTTCTACCAAACAACGTGCTAAGCATGCCGATGCTGCTCTTTTTAGCACCCGCGCACGGATTCGTGCGAAAACGCGTTTTAAGCATGCACATGCATCTTTTGGTAGACGAGATTGAAGTTTTCTGCAAAACCACAAGATGTGCATGCAAATGGTGCTTTTCGCAGAACGCCCACGTGGATTTCTACCAAACAACGTGCTAAGCATGCCGATGCTGCTCTTTTTAGCACCCGCGCACGGATTTGTGCGAAAACGCGTTTTAAGCATGCACATGCATCTTTTGGTAGACGAGATTGAAGTTTTCTACAAAACCACAAGATGTGCATGCAAATGGTGCTTTTCGCAGAACGCGCACGTGGATTTCTACCAAACAACGTGCTAAGCATGCCGATGCTGCTCTTTTTAGCACCCGCGCACGGATTCGTGCTAAAACGCGTTTTAAGCATGCACATGCATCTTTTGGTAGACGAGATTGAAGTTTTCTGCAAAACCACAAGATGTGCATGCAAATGGTGCTTTTCGCAGAACGCGCACGTGGATTTCTACCAAACAACGTGCTAAGCATGCCGATGCTGCTCTTTTTAGCACCCGCGCACGGATTTGTGCGAAAACGCGTTTTAAGCATGCACATGCATCTTTTGGTAGACGAGATTGAAGTTTTCTGCAAAACCACAAGATGTGCATGCAAATGGTGCTTTTCGCAGAACGCGCACGTGGATTTCTACCAAACAACGTGCTAAGCATGCCGATGCTGCTCTTTTTAGCACCCGCGCACGGATTCGTGCGAAAACGCGTTTTAAGCATGCACATGCATCTTTTGGTATACGAGATTGAAGTTTTCTGCAAAACCACAAGATGTGCATGCAAATGGTGCTTTTCGCAGAACGCGCACGTGGATTTCTACCAAACAACGTGCTAAGCATGCCGATGCTGCTCTTTTTAGCACCCGCGCACGGATTTGTGCGAAAACGCGTTTTAAGCATGCACATGCATCTTTTGGTAGACGAGATTGAAGTTTTCTGCAAAACCACAAGATGTGCATGCAAATGGTGCTTTTCGCAGAACGCGCACGTGGATTTCTACCAAACAACGTGCTAAGCATGCCTATGCTGCTCTTTTTAGCACCCGCGCACGGATTCGTGCGAAAACGCGTTTTAAGCATGCACATGCATCTTTTGGTAGACGCGGATGAAGTTTTCTGTAAAACCACAAGATGTGCATGCAAATGGTGCTTTTGGCAGAACGCGCACGTGGATTTCTACCAAACGACGTGCTAAGCATGCCGATGCTGCTCTTTTTAGCACCCGCGCACGGATTCGTGCGAAAACGCGTTTTAAGCATGCACATGCATCTTTTGGTAGACTAGATTGAAGTTTTCTGCAAAACCACAAAATGTGCATGCAAATGGTGCTTTTCGCAGAACGCGCACGTGGATGTCTACCAAACAACGTGCTAAGCATGCCGATGCTGCTCTTTTTAAAACCCGCGCACGGATTCGTGCGAAAACGCGTTTTAAGCATGCACATGCATCTTTTGGTAGACGAGATTGAAGTTTTCTGCAAAACCACAAAATGTGCATGCAAATGGTGCTTTTCGCAGAACGCGCACGTGGATGTCTACCAAACAACGTGCTAAGCATGCCGATGCTGCTCTTTTTAAAACCCGCGCACGGATTCGTGCGAAAACGCGTTTTAAGCATGCACATGCATCTTTTGGTAGACGAGATTGAAGTTTTCTGCAAAACCACAAGATGTGCATGCAAATGGTGCTTTTCGCAGAACGCGCACGTGGATTTCTACCAAACAACGTGCTAAGCATGCCGATGCTGCTCTTTTTAGCACCCGCGCACGGATTCGTGCTAAAACGCGTTTTAAGCATGCACATGCATCTTTTGGTAGACGAGATTGAAGTTTTCTGCAAAACCACAAGATGTGCATGCAAATGGTGCTTTTCGCAGAACGCGCACGTGGATTTCTACCAAACAACGTGCTAAGCATGCCGATGCTGCTCTTTTTAGCACCCGCGCACGGATTTGTGCGAAAACGCGTTTTAAGCATGCACATGCATCTTTTGGTAGACGAGATTGAAGTTTTCTGCAAAACCACAAAATGTGCATGCAAATGGTGCTTTTCGCAGAACGCGCACGTGGATTTCTACCAAACAACGTGCTAAGCATGCCGATGCTGCTCTTTTTAGCACCCGCGCACGGATTCGTGCGAAAACGCGTTTTAGGCATGCACATGCATCTTTTGGTAGACGAGATTGAAGTTTTCTGCAAAACCACAAGATGTGCATGCAAATGGTGCTTTTCGCAGAACGCGCACGTGGATTTCTACCAAACAACGTGCTAAGCATGCCGATGCTGCTCTTTTTAGCACCC
Source organism: Dermacentor andersoni (assembly GCF_023375885.2). Taxonomy (NCBI): domain Eukaryota; kingdom Metazoa; phylum Arthropoda; class Arachnida; order Ixodida; family Ixodidae; genus Dermacentor; species Dermacentor andersoni. Next base: position 5,815 of record NW_027315283.1, on the reverse strand, counting down.
GCGCACGGATTCGTGCGAAAACGCGTTTTAAGCATGCACATGCATCTTTTGGTAGACGAGATTGAAGTTTTCTGCAAAACCACAAGATGTGCATGCAAATGGTGCTTTTCGCAGAACGCCCACGTGGATTTCTACCAAACAACGTGCTAAGCATGCCGATGCTGCTCTTTTTAGCACCCGCGCACGGATTTGTGCGAAAACGCGTTTTAAGCATGCACATGCATCTTTTGGTAGACGAGATTGAAGTTTTCTACAAAACCACAAGATGTGCATGCAAATGGTGCTTTTCGCAGAACGCGCACGTGGATTTCTACCAAACAACGTGCTAAGCATGCCGATGCTGCTCTTTTTAGCACCCGCGCACGGATTCGTGCTAAAACGCGTTTTAAGCATGCACATGCATCTTTTGGTAGACGAGATTGAAGTTTTCTGCAAAACCACAAGATGTGCATGCAAATGGTGCTTTTCGCAGAACGCGCACCTGGATTTCTACCAAACAACGTGCTAAGCATGCCGATGCTGCTCTTTTTAGCACCCGCGCACGGATTTGTGCGAAAACGCGTTTTAAGCATGCACATGCATCTTTTGGTAGACGAGATTGAAGTTTTCTGCAAAACCACAAGATGTGCATGCAAATGGTGCTTTTCGCAGAACGCGCACGTGGATTTCTACCAAACAACGTGCTAAGCATGCCGATGCTGCTCTTTTTAGCACCCGCGCACGGATTCGTGCGAAAACGCGTTTTAAGCATGCACATGCATCTTTTGGTATACGAGATTGAAGTTTTCTGCAAAACCACAAGATGTGCATGCAAATGGTGCTTTTCGCAGAACGCGCACGTGGATTTCTACCAAACAACGTGCTAAGCATGCCGATGCTGCTCTTTTTAGCACCCGCGCACGGATTTGTGCGAAAACGCGTTTTAAGCATGCACATGCATCTTTTGGTAGACGAGATTGAAGTTTTCTGCAAAACCACAAGATGTGCATGCAAATGGTGCTTTTCGCAGAACGCGCACGTGGATTTCTACCAAACAACGTGCTAAGCATGCCTATGCTGCTCTTTTTAGCACCCGCGCACGGATTCGTGCGAAAACGCGTTTTAAGCATGCACATGCATCTTTTGGTAGACGCGGATGAAGTTTTCTGTAAAACCACAAGATGTGCATGCAAATGGTGCTTTTGGCAGAACGCGCACGTGGATTTCTACCAAACGACGTGCTAAGCATGCCGATGCTGCTCTTTTTAGCACCCGCGCACGGATTCGTGCGAAAACGCGTTTTAAGCATGCACATGCATCTTTTGGTAGACTAGATTGAAGTTTTCTGCAAAACCACAAAATGTGCATGCAAATGGTGCTTTTCGCAGAACGCGCACGTGGATGTCTACCAAACAACGTGCTAAGCATGCCGATGCTGCTCTTTTTAAAACCCGCGCACGGATTCGTGCGAAAACGCGTTTTAAGCATGCACATGCATCTTTTGGTAGACGAGATTGAAGTTTTCTGCAAAACCACAAAATGTGCATGCAAATGGTGCTTTTCGCAGAACGCGCACGTGGATGTCTACCAAACAACGTGCTAAGCATGCCGATGCTGCTCTTTTTAGCACCCGCACACGGATTCGTGCGGAAAACGCGTTTTAAGCATGCACATGCATCTTTTGAGTAGCCGCGGATGAAGTTTTCTGCAAACCACAAGATGTGCATGCAAATGGTGCTTTTCGCAGAACGCGCACGTGGATTTCTACCAAACAACGTGCTAAGCATGCCGATGCTGCTCTTTTTAGCACCCGCGCACGGATTCGTGCGAAAACGCGTTTTTAAGCATGCACATGCATCTTTTGGTAGACGAGATTGAAGTTTTCTGCAAAACCACAAGATGTGCATGCAAATGGTGCTTTTCGCAGAACGCGCACGTGGATTTCTACCAAACAACGTGCTAAGCATGCCGATGCTGCTCTTTTTAGCACCCGCGCACGGATTTGTGCGAAAACGCGTTTTAAGCATGCACATGCATCTTTTGGTAGACGAGATTGAAGTTTTCTGCAAAACCACAAAATGTGCATGCAAATGGTGCTTTTCGCAGAACGCGCACGTGGATTTCTACCAAACAACGTGCTAAGCATGCCGATGCTGCTCTTTTTAGCACCATCGCACGGATTCGTGCGAAAACGCGTTTTTAGGCATGCACATGCATCTTTTGGTAGACGAGATTGAAGTTTTCTGCAAAACCACAAGATGTGCATGCAAATGGTGCTTTTCGCAGAACGCGCACGTGGATTTCTACCAAACAACGTGCTAAGCATGCCGATGCTGCTCTTTTTAGCACCCGCGCACGGATTCGTGCGAAAACGCGTTTTTAAGCATGCACATGCATCTTTTGGTAGACGAGATTGAAGTTTTCTGCAAAACCACAAGATGTGCATGCAAATGGTGCTTTTCGCAGAACGCCCACGTGGATTTCTACCAAACAACGTGCTAAGCATGCCGATGCTGCTCTTTTAGCACCCGCGCACGGATTTGTGCGAAAACGCGTTTTTAAGCATGCACATGCATCTTTTGGTAGACGAGATTGAAGTTTTCTACAAAACCACAAGATGTGCATGCAAATGGTGCTTTTCGCAGAACGCGCACGTGGATTTCTACCAAACAACGTGCTAAGCATGCCGATGCTGCTCTTTTAGCACCCGCGCACGGATTCGTGCTAAAACGCGTTTTAAGCATGCACATGCATCTTTTGGTAGACGAGATTGAAGTTTTCTGCAAAACCACAAGATGTGCATGCAAATGGTGCTTTCGCAGAACGCGCACGTGAATTTCTACCAAACAACGTGCTAAGCATGCCGATGCTGCTCTTTTTAGCACCCGCGCACGGATTTTGTATCTGTCTCGCGTGTGTAGCATGCACATGCATCTTTTGGTAGACGAGATTGAAGTTTTCTGCAAAACCACAAGATGTGCATGCAAATGGTGCTTTTCGCAGAACGCGCACGTGGATTTCTACCAAACAACGTGCTAAGCATGCCGATGCTGCTCTTTTTAGCACCCGCGCACGGATTCGTGCGAAAACGCGTTTTAAGCATGCACATGCATCTTTTGGTATACGAGATTGAAGTTTTCTGCAAAACCACAAGATGTGCATGCAAATGGTGCTTTTCGCAGAACGCGCACGTGGATTTCTACCAAACAACGTGCTAAGCATGCCGATGCTGCTCTTTTTAGCACCCGCGCACGGATTTGTGCGAAAACGCGTTTTAAGCATGCACATGCATCTTTTGGTAGACGAGATTGAAGTTTTCTGCAAAACCACAAGATGTGCATGCAAATGGTGCTTTTCGCAGAACGCGCACGTGGATTTCTACCAAACAACGTGCTAAGCATGCCTATGCTGCTCTTTTAGCACCCGCGCACGGATTCGTGCGAAAACGCGTTTTAAGCATGCACATGCATCTTTTGGTAGACGCGGATGAAGTTTTCTGTAAAACCACAAGATGTGCATGCAAATGGTGCTTTTGGCAGAACGCGCACGTGGATTTCTACCAAACGACGTGCTAAGCATGCCGATGCTGCTCTTTTTAGCACCCGCGCACGGATTCGTGCGAAAACGCGTTTTAAAGCATGCACATGCATCTTTTGGTAGACGAGATTGAAGTTTTCTGCAAAACCACAAAATGTGCATCCAAATGGTGCTTTTCGCAGAACGCGCACGTGGATGTCTACCAAACAACGTGCTAAGCATGCCGATGCTGCTCTTTTTAAAACCCGCGCACGGATTCGTGCGAAAACGCGTTTTAAGCATGCACATGCATCTTTTGGTAGACGAGATTGAAGTTTTCTGCAAAACCACAAAATGTGCATGCAAATGGTGCTTTTCGCAGAACGCGCACGTGGATGTCTACCAAACAACGTGCTAAGCATGCCGATGCTGCTCTTTTTAGCACCCGCGCACGGATTCGTGCGAAAACGCGTTTTAAGCATGCACATGCATCTTTTGGTAGACGCGGATGAAGTTTTCTGCAAAACCACAAAATGTGCATGCAAATGGTGCTTTTCGCAGAACGCGCACGTGGAGGTCTACCAAACGACGTGCTAAGCATGCCGATGCTGCTCTTTTTAGCACCCGCGCACGGATTCGTGCGAAAACGCGTTTTAAGCATGCACATGCATCTTTTGGTAGACGCGGATGAAGTTTTCTGCAAAACCACAATATGTGCATGCAATGGTGCTTTTCGCAGAACGCGCACGTGGATTTCTACCAAACAACGTGCTAAGCATGCCGATGCTGCTCTTTTTAGCACCCGCGCACGGATTCGTGCGAAAACGCGTTTTAAGCATGCACATGCATCTTTTGGTAGACGAGATTGAAGTTTTCTGCAAAACCACAAGATGTGCATGCAAATGGTGCTTTTCGCAGAACGCGCACGTGGATTTCTACCAAACAACGTGCTAAGCATGCCGATGCTGCTCTTTTTAGCACCCGCGCACGGATTCGTGCGAAAACGCGTTTTAAGCATGCACATGCATCTTTTGGTAGACGAGATTGAAGTTTTCTGCAAAACCACAAGATGTGCATGCAAATGGTGCTTTTCGCAGAACACGCACGTGGATTTCTACCAAACAACGTGCTAAGCATGCCGATGCTGCTCTTTTTAGCACCCGCGCACGGATTCATGCGAAAACGAGTTTTAAGCATGCACATGCATCTTTTGGTAGACGAGATTGATGTTTTCTGCAAAACCACAAGATGTGCATGCAAATGGTGCTTTTCGCAAAACGCGCACGTGGATTTCTACCAACAACGTGCTAAGCATGCCGATGCTGCTCTTTTTAGCACCCGCGCACGGATTCGTGCTAAAGCGCGTTTTAAGCATGCACATGCATCTTTTGGTAGACGAGATTGAAGTTTTCTGCAAAACCACAAGATGTGCATGCAAATGGTGCTTTTCGCAGAACGCGCACGTGGATTTCTACCAAACACGTGCTAAGCATGCCTATGCTGCTCTTTTTAGCACCCGCGCACGGATTCGTGCGGAAAAACGCGTTTTAAGCATGCACATGCATCTTTTGGTAGACGCGGATGAAGTTTTCTGTAAAACCACAAGATGTGCATGCAAATGGTGCTTTTGGCAGAACGCGCACGTGGATTTCTACCAAACGACGTGCTAAGCATGCCGATGCTGCCCTTTTTAGCACCCGCGCACGGATTCGTGCGAAAACGCGTTTTAAGCATGCACATGCATCTTTTGGTAGACGAGATTGAAGTTTTCTGCAAAACCACAAAATGTGCATCCAAATGGTGCTTTTCGCAGAACGCGCACGTGGATGTCTACCAAACAACGTGCTAAGCATGCCGATGCTGCTCTTTTTAAAACCCGCGCACGGATTCGTGCGAAAACGCGTTTTAAGCATGCACATGCATCTTTTGGTAGACGAGATTGAAGTTTTCTGCAAAACCACAAAATGTGCATGCAAATGGTGCTTTTCGCAGAACGCGCACGTGGATGTCTACCAAACAACGTGCTAAGCATGCCGATGCTGCTCTTTTTAGCACCCGCGCACGGATTCGTGCGAAAACGCGTTTTAAGCATGCACATGCATCTTTTGGTAGACGCGGATGAAGTTTTCTGCAAAACCACAAAATGTGCATGCAAATGGTGCTTTTCGCAGAACGCGCACGTGGAGGTCTACCAAACGACGTGCTAAGCATGCCGATGCTGCTCTTTTTAGCACCCGCGCACGGATTCGTGCGAAAACGCGTTTTAAGCATGCATATGCATCTTTTGGTAGACGAGATTGAAGTATCTGTCTCGCGTGTG
>NW_027315282.1:0-43603 GCF_023375885.2 Dermacentor andersoni | reverse complement strand
ACACACGCGAGACAGATTGCCGATGCTGCTCTTTTTAGCACCCGCGCACGGATTCGCGCGAAAACGCGTTTTAAGCATGCACATGCATCGTTTGGTAGACGCGGATTAAGTTTTCTGCAAAACCACAAGATGTGCATGCAAATGGTGCTTTTCGCAGAACGCGCACGTGGATTTCTACCAAACAACGTGCTAAGCATGCCGATGCTGCTCTTTTTAGCACCCGCGCACGGATTCGTGCGAAAACGCGTTTTAAGCTTGCACATGCATCTTTTGGTAGACGCGGATGAAGTTTTCTGCAAAACCACAAGATGTGCATGCAAATGGTGCTTTTGGCAGAACGCGCACGTGGATTTCTACCAAACGACGTGCTAAGCATGCCGATGCTGCTCTTTTTAGCACCCGCGCACGGATTCGTGCGAAAACGCGTTTTAAGCATGCACATGCATCTTTTGGTAGACGCGGATGAAGTTTTCTGCAAAACCACAAGATGTGCATGCAAATGGTGCTCTTGGCAGAACGCGCACGTGGATTTCTACCAAACGACGTGCTAAGCATGCCGATGCTGCTCTTTTTAGCACCCGCGCACGGATTTGTGCGAAAACGCGTTTTAAGCATGCACATGCATCTTTTGGTAGACGAGATTGAAGTTTTCTGCAAAACCACAAGATGTGCATGCAAATGGTGCTTTTCGCAGAACGCGCACGTAGATTTCTACCAAACAACGTGCTAAGCATGCCGATGCTGCTCTTTTTAGCACCCGCGCACGGATTCGCGCGAAAACGCGTTTTAAGCATGCACATGCATCGTTTGGTAGACGCGGATGAAGTTTTCTGCAAAACCACAAGATGTGCATGCAAATGGTGCTTTTGGCAGAACGCGCACGTGGATTTCTACCAAACGACGTGCTAAGCATGCCGATGCTGCTCTTTTTAGCACCCGCGCACGGATTTGTGCGAAAACGCGTTTTAAGCATGCACATGCATCTTTTGGTAGACGAGATTGAAGTTTTCTGCAAAACCACAAGATGTGCATGCAAATGGTGCTTTTCGTAGAACGCGCACGTGGATTTCTACCAAACAACGTGCTAAGCATGCCGATGCTGCTCTTTTTAGCGCCCGCGCACGGATTCGTGCGAAAACGCGTTTTAAGCTTGCACATGCATCTTTTGGTAGACGCGGATGAAGTTTTCTGCAAAACCACAAGATGTGCATGCAAATGGTGCTTTTGGCAGAACGCGCACGTGGATTTCTACCAAACGACGTGCTAAGCATGCCGATGCTGCTCTTTTTAGCACCCGCGCACGGATTCGTGCGAAAACGCGTTTTAAGCCTGCACATGCATCTTTTGGTAGACGCGGATGAAGTTTTCTGCAAAACCACAAGATGTGCATGTAAATGGTGCTCTTGGCAGAACGCGCACGTGGATTTCTACCAAACGACGTGCTAAGCATGCCGATGCTGCTCTTTTTAGCACCCGCGCACGGATTCGTGCGAAAACGCGTTTTAAGCATGCACATGCATCTTTTGGTAGACGAGATTGAAGTTTTCTGCAAAACCACAAGATGTGCATGCAAATGGTGCTTTTCGCAGAACGCGCACGTGGATTTCTACCAAACAACGTTCTAAGCATGCCGATGCTGCTCTTTTTAGCACCCGCGCACGGATTCGTGCGAAAACGCGTTTTAAGCATGCACATGCATCTTTTGGTAGACGAGATTTAAGTTTTCTGCAAAACCACAAGATGTGCATGCAAATGGTGCTTTTGGCAGAACGCGCACGTGGATTTCTACCAAACGACGTGCTAAGCATGCCGATGCTGCTCTTTTTAGCACCCGCGCACGGATTCGCGCGAAAACGCGTTTTAAGCATGCACATGCATCGTTTGGTAGACGCGGATTAAGTTTTCTGCAAAACCACAAGATGTGCATGCAAATGGTGCTTTTGCCAGAACGCGCACGTGGATTTCTACCAAACGACGTGCTAAGCATGCCGATGCTGCTCTTTTTAGCACCCGCGCACGGATTTGTGCGAAAACGCGTTTTAAGCATGCACATGCATCTTTTGGTAGACGAGATTGAAGTTTTCTGCAAAACCACAAGATGTGCATGCAAATGGTGCTTTTCGCAGAACGCGCACGCGGATTTCTACCAAACAACGTGCTAAGCATGCCGATGCTGCTCTTTTTAGCACCCGCGCACGGATTCGTGCGAAAACGCGTTTTAAGCTTGCACATGCATCTTTTGGTAGACGCGGATGAAGTTTTCTGCAAAACCACAAGATGTGCATGCAAATGGTGCTTTTGGCAGAACGCGCACGTGGATTTCTACCAAACGACGTGCTAAGCATGCCGATGCTGCTCTTTTTAGCACCCGCGCACGGATTCGTGCGAAAACGCGTTTTAAGCATGCACATGCATCTTTTGGTAGACGCGGATGAAGTTTTCTGCAAAACCACAAGATGTGCATGCAAATGGTGCTCTTGGCAGAACGCGCACGTGGATTTCTACCAAACGGCGTGCTAAGCATGCCGATGCTGCTCTTTTTAGCACCCGCGCACGGATTTGTGCGAAAACGCGTTTTAAGCATGCACATGCATCTTTTGGTAGACGAGATTGAAGTTTTCTGCAAAACCACAAGATGTGCATGCAAATGGTGCTTTTCGCAGAACGCGCACGTGGATTTCTACCAAACAACGTGCTAAGCATGCCGATGCTGCTCTTTTTAGCACCCGCGCACGGATTCGTGCGAAAACGCGTTTTAAGCATGCACATGCATCTTTTGGTAGACGAGATTGAAGTTTTCTGCAAAACCACAAGATGTGCATGCAAATGGTGCTTTTCGCACAACGCGCACGTGGATTTCTACCAAACAACGTGCTAAGCATGCCGATGCTGCTCTTTTTAGCACCCGGGCACGGATTCGTGCGAAAACGCGTTTTAAGCATGCACATGCATCTTTTGGTAGACGAGATTGAAGTTTTCTGCAAAACCACAAGATCTGCATGCAAATGGTGCTTTTAGCAGAACGCGCACGTGGATTTCTACCAAACAACGTTCTAAGCATGCCGATGCTGCTCTTTTTAGCACCCGGGCACGGATTCGTGCGAAAACGCGTTTTAAGCATGCACATGCATCTTTTGGTAGACGAGATTGAAGTTTTCTGCAAAACCACAAGATGTGCATGCAAATGGTGCTTTTCGCAGAACGCGCACGTGGATTTCTACCAAACAACGTGCTAAGCATGCCGATGCTGCTCTTTTTAGCACCCGGGCACGGATTCGTGCGAAAACGCGTTTTAAGCATGCACATGCATCTTTTGGTAGACGAGATTGAAGTTTTCTGCAAAACCACAAGATGTGCATGCAAATGGTGCTTTTAGCAGAACGCGCACGTGGATTTCTACCAAACGACGTGCTAAGCATGCCGATGCTGCTCTTTTTAGCACCCGCGCACGGATTCGCGCGAAAACGCGTTTTAAGCATGCACATGCATCGTTTGGTAGACGCGGATTAAGTTTTCTGCAAAACCACAAGATGTACATGCAAATGGGGCTTTTGCCAGAACGCGCACGTGGATTTCTACCAAACGACGTGCTAAGCATGCCGATGCTGCTCTTTTTAGCACCCGCGCACGGATTTGTGCGAAAACGCGTTTTAAGCATGCACATGCATCTTTTGGTAGACGAGATTGAAGTTTTCTGCAAAACCACAAGATGTGCATGCAAATGGTGCTTTTCGCAGAACGCGCACGTGGGTTTCTACCAAACAACGTGCTAAGCATGCCGATGCTGCTCTTTTTAGCACCCGCGCACGGATTCGTGCGAAAACGCGTTTTAAGCTTGCACATGCATCTTTTGGTAGACGCGGATGAAGTTTTCTGCAAAACCACAAGATGTGCATGCAAATGGTGCTTTTGGCAGAACGCGCACGTGGATTTCTACCAAACGACGTGCTAAGCATGCCGATGCTGCTCTTTTTAGCACCCGCGCACGGATTCGTGCGAAAACGCGTTTTAAGCATGCACATGCATCTTTTGGTAGGCGCGGATGAAGTTTTCTGCAAAACCACAAGATGTGCATGCAAATGGTGCTCTTGGCAGAACGCGCACGTGGATTTCTACCAAACGACGTGCTAAGCATGCCGATGCTGCTCTTTTTAGCACCCGCGCACGGATTTGTGCGAAAACGCGTTTTAAGCATGCACATGCATCTTTTGGTAGACGAGATTGAAGTTTTCTGCAAAACCACAAGATGTGCATGCAAATGGTGCTTTTCGCAGAACGCGCACGTGGATTTCTACCAAACGACGTGCTAAGCATGCCGATGCTGCTCTTTTTAGCACCCGCGCACGGATTCGTGCGAAAACGCGTTTTAAGCATGCACATGCATCTTTTGGTAGACGCGGATGAAGTTTTCTGCAAAACCACAAGATGTGCATGCAAATGGTGCTCTTGGCAGAACGCGCACGTGGATTTCTACCAAACGACGTGCTAAGCATGCCGATGCTGCTCTTTTTAGCACCCGCGCACGGATTTGTGCGAAAACGCGTTTTAAGCATGCACATGCATCTTTTGGTAGACGAGATTGAAGTTTTCTGCAAAACCACAAGATGTGCATGCAAATGGTGCTTTTCGCAGAACGCGCACGTGGATTTCTACCAAACAACGTGCTAAGCATGCCGATGCTGCTCTTTTTAGCACCCGCGCACGGATTCGTGCGAAAACGCGTTTTAAGCATGCACATGCATCTTTTGGTAGACGAGATTGAAGTTTTCTGCAAAACCACAAGATGTGCATGCAAATGGTGCTTTTCGCAGAACGCGCACGTGGATTTCTACCAAACAACGTGCTAAGCATGCCGATGCTGCTCTTTTTAGCACCCGCGCACGGATTCGTGCGAAAACGCGTTTTAAGCATGCACATGCATCTTTTGGTAGACGAGATTGAAGTTTTCTGCAAAACCACAAGATGTGCATGCAAATGGTGCTTTTGGCAGAACGCGCACGTGGATTTCTACCAAACGACGTGCTAAGCATGCCGATGCTGCTCTTTTTAGCACCCGCGCACGGATTCGCGCGAAAACGCGTTTTAAGCATGCACATGCATCGTTTGGTAGACGCGGATGAAGTTTTCTGCAAAACCACAAGATGTGCATGCAAATGGTGCTTTTGGCAGAACGCGCACGTGGATTTCTACCAAACGACGTGCTAAGCATGCCGATGCTGCTCTTTTTAGCACCCGCGCACGGATTTGTGCGAAAACGCGTTTTAAGCATGCACATGCATCTTTTGGTAGACGAGATTGAAGTTTTCTGCAAAACCACAAGATGTGCATGCAAATTGTGCTTTTCGTAGAACGCGCACGTGGATTTCTACCAAACAACGTGCTAAGCATGCCGATGCTGCTCTTTTTAGCGCCCGCGCACGGATTCGTGCGAAAACGCGTTTTAAGCTTGCACATGCATCTTTTGGTAGACGCGGATGAAGTTTTCTGCAAAACCACAAGATGTGCATGCAAATGGTGCTTTTGGCAGAACGCGCACGTGGATTTCTACCAAACGACGTGCTAAGCATGCCGATGCTGCTCTTTTTAGCACCCGCGCACGGATTCGTGCGAAAACGCGTTTTAAGCATGCACATGCATCTTTTGGTAGACGCGGATGAAGTTTTCTGCAAAACCACAAGATGTGCATGCAAATGGTGCTCTTGGCAGAACGCGCACGTGGATTTCTACCAAACGGCGTGCTAAGCATGCCGATGCTGCTCTTTTTAGCACCCGCGCACGATTTGTGCGAAAACGCGTTTTAAGCATGCACATGCATCTTTTGGTAGACGAGATTGAAGTTTTCTGCAAAACCACAAGATGTGCATGCAAATGGTGCTTTTCGCAGAACGCGCACGTGGATTTCTACCAAACAACGTGCTAAGCATGCCGATGCTGCTCTTTTTAGCACCCGCGCACGGATTCGTGCGAAAACGCGTTTTAAGCATGCACATGCATCTTTTGGTAGACGAGATTGAAGTTTTCTGCAAAACCACAAGATGTGCATGCAAATGGTGCTTTTCGCACAACGCGCACGTGGATTTCTACCAAACAACGTGCTAAGCATGCCGATGCTGCTCTTTTTAGCACCCGGGCACGGATTCGTGCGAAAACGCGTTTTAAGCATGCACATGCATCTTTTGGTAGACGAGATTGAAGTTTTCTGCAAAACCACAAGATGTGCATGCAAATGGTGCTTTTAGCAGAACGCGCACGTGGATTTCTACCAAACAACGTTCTAAGCATGCCGATGCTGCTCTTTTTAGCACCCGGGCACGGATTCGTGCGAAAACGCGTTTTAAGCATGCACATGCATCTTTTGGTAGACGAGATTGAAGTTTTCTGCAAAACCACAAGATGTGCATGCAAATGGTGCTTTTCGCAGAACGCGCACGTGGATTTCTACCAAACAACGTGCTAAGCATGCCGATGCTGCTCTTTTTAGCACCCGGGCACGGATTCGTGCGAAAACGCGTTTTAAGCATGCACATGCATCTTTTGGTAGACGAGATATAAGTTTTCTGCAAAACCACAAGATGTGCATGCAAATGGTGCTTTTAGCAGAACGCGCACGTGGATTTCTACCAAACGACGTGCTAAGCATGCCGATGCTGCTCTTTTTAGCACCCGCGCACGGATTCGCGCGAAAACGCGTTTTAAGCATGCACATGCATCGTTTGGTAGACGCGGATTAAGTTTTCTGCAAAACCACAAGATGTACATGCAAATGGGGCTTTTGCCAGAACGCGCACGTGGATTTCTACCAAACGACGTGCTAAGCATGCCGATGCTGCTCTTTTTAGCACCCGCGCACGGATTTGTGCGAAAACGCGTTTTAAGCATGCACATGCATCTTTTGGTAGACGAGATTGAAGTTTTCTGCAAAACCACAAGATGTGCATGCAAATGGTGCTTTTCGCAGAACGCGCACGTGGGTTTCTACCAAACAACGTGCTAAGCATGCCGATGCTGCTCTTTTTAGCACCCGCGCACGGATTCGTGCGAAAACGCGTTTTAAGCTTGCACATGCATCTTTTGGTAGACGCGGATGAAGTTTTCTGCAAAACCACAAGATGTGCATGCAAATGGTGCTTTTGGCAGAACGCGCACGTGGATTTCTACCAAACGACGTGCTAAGCATGCCGATGCTGCTCTTTTTAGCACCCGCGCACGGATTCGTGCGAAAACGCGTTTTAAGCATGCACATGCATCTTTTGGTAGGCGCGGATGAAGTTTTCTGCAAAACCACAAGATGTGCATGCAAATGGTGCTCTTGGCAGAACGCGCACGTGGATTTCTACCAAACGACGTGCTAAGCATGCCGATGCTGCTCTTTTTAGCACCCGCGCACGGATTTGTGCGAAAACGCGTTTTAAGCATGCACATGCATCTTTTGGTAGACGAGATTGAAGTTTTCTGCAAAACCACAAGATGTGCATGCAAATGGTGCTTTTCGCAGAACGCGCACGTGGATTTCTACCAAACGACGTGCTAAGCATGCCGATGCTGCTCTTTTTAGCACCCGCGCACGGATTCGTGCGAAAACGCGTTTTAAGCATGCACATGCATCTTTTGGTAGACGCGGATGAAGTTTTCTGCAAAACCACAAGATGTGCATGCAAATGGTGCTCTTGGCAGAACGCGCACGTGGATTTCTACCAAACGACGTGCTAAGCATGCCGATGCTGCTCTTTTTAGCACCCGCGCACGGATTCGTGCGAAAACGCGTTTTAAGCATGCACATGCATCTTTTGGTAGACGAGATTGAAGTTTTCTGCAAAACCACAAGATGTGCATGCAAATGGTGCTTTTGGCAGAACGCGCACGTGGATTTCTACCAAACGACGTGCTAAGCATGCCGATGCTGCTCTTTTTAGCACCCGCGCACGGATTCGCGCGAAAACGCGTTTTAAGCATGCACATGCATCGTTTGGTAGACGCGGATGAAGTTTTCTGCAAAACCACAAGATGTGCATGCAAATGGTGCTTTTGGCAGAACGCGCACGTGGATTTCTACCAAACGACGTGCTAAGCATGCCGATGCTGCTCTTTTTAGCACCCGCGCACGGATTTGTGCGAAAACGCGTTTTAAGCATGCACATGCATCTTTTGGTAGACGAGATTGAAGTTTTCTGCAAAACCACAAGATGTGCATGCAAATTGTGCTTTTCGTAGAACGCGCACGTGGATTTCTACCAAACAACGTGCTAAGCATGCCGATGCTGCTCTTTTTAGCGCCCGCGCACGGATTCGTGCGAAAACGCGTTTTAAGCTTGCACATGCATCTTTTGGTAGACGCGGATGAAGTTTTCTGCAAAACCACAAGATGTGCATGCAAATGGTGCTTTTGGCAGAACGCGCACGTGGATTTCTACCAAACGACGTGCTAAGCATGCCGATGCTGCTCTTTTTAGCACCCGCGCACGGATTCGTGCGAAAACGCGTTTTAAGCATGCACATGCATCTTTTGGTAGACGCGGATGAAGTTTTCTGCAAAACCACAAGATGTGCATGCAAATGGTGCTCTTGGCAGAACGCGCACGTGGATTTCTACCAAACGACGTGCTAAGCATGCCGATGCTGCTCTTTTTAGCACCCGCGCACGGATTTGTGCGAAAACGCGTTTTAAGCATGCACATGCATCTTTTGGTAGACGAGATTGAAGTTTTCTGCAAAACCACAAGATGTGCATGCAAATGCTGCTTTTCGCGGAACGCGCACGTGGATTTCTACCAAACAACGTGCTAAGCATGCCGATGCTGCTCTTTTTAGCACCCGCGCACGGATTCGTGCGAAAACGCGTTTTAAGCATGCACATGCATCTTTTGGTAGACGAGATTGAAGTTTTCTGCAAAACCACAAGATGTGCATGCAAATGGTGCTTTTGGCAGAACGCGCACGTGGATTTCTACCAAACGACGTGCTAAGCATGCCGATGCTGCTCTTTTTAGCACCCGCGCACGGATTCGCGCGAAAACGCGTTTTAAGCATGCACATGCATCGTTTGGTAGACGCGGATGAAGTTTTCTGCAAAACCACAAGATGTGCATGCAAATGGTGCTTTTGGCAGAACGCGCACGTGGATTTCTACCAAACGACGTGCTAAGCATGCCGATGCTGCTCTTTTTAGCACCCGCGCACGGATTTGTGCGAAAACGCGTTTTAAGCATGCACATGCATCTTTTGGTAGACGAGATTGAAGTTTTCTGCAAAACCACAAGATGTGCATGCAAATGGTGCTTTTCGTAGAACGCGCACGTGGATTTCTACCAAACAACGTGCTAAGCATGCCGATGCTGCTCTTTTTAGCGCCCGCGCACGGATTCGTGCGAAAACGCGTTTTAAGCTTGCACATGCATCTTTTGGTAGACGCGGATGAAGTTTTCTGCAAAACCACAAGATGTGCATGCAAATGGTGCTTTTGGCAGAACGCGCACGTGGATTTCTACCAAACGACGTGCTAAGCATGCCGATGCTGCTCTTTTTAGCACCCGCGCACGGATTCGTGCGAAAACGCGTTTTAAGCATGCACATGCATCTTTTGGTAGACGCGGATGAAGTTTTCTGCGAAACCACAAGATGTGCATGCAAATGGTGCTCTTGGCAGAACGCGCACGTGGATTTCTACCAAACGACGTGCTAAGCATGCCGATGCTGCTCTTTTTAGCACCCGCGCACGGATTTGTGCGAAAACGCGTTTTAAGCATGCACATGCATCTTTTGGTAGACGAGATTGAAGTTTTCTGCAAAACCACAAGATGTGCATGCAAATGCTGCTTTTCGCAGAACGCGCACGTGGATTTCTACCAAACAACGTGCTAAGCATGCCGATGCTGCTCTTTTTAGCACCCGCGCACGGATTCGTGCGAAAACGCGTTTTAAGCATGCACATGCATCTTTTGGTAGACGAGATTGAAGTTTTCTGCAAAATCACAAGATGTGCATGCAAATGGTGCTTTTCGCAGAACGCGCACGTGGATTTCTACCAAACAACGTGCTAAGCATGCCGATGCTGCTCTTTTTAGCACCCGCGCACGGATTCGTGCGAAAACGCGTTTTAAGCATGCACATGCATCTTTTGGTAGACGAGATTGAAGTTTTCTGCAAAACCACAAGATGTGCATGCAAATGGTGCTTTTCGCAGAACGCGCACGTGGATTTCTACCAAACAACGTGCTAAGCATGCCGATGCTGCTCTTTTTAGCACCCGGGCACGGATTCGTGCGAAAACGCGTTTTAAGCATGCACATGCATCTTTTGGTAGACGAGATTGAAGTTTTCTGCAAAACCACAAGATGTGCATGCAAATGGTGCTTTTCGCAGAACGCGCACGTGGATTTCTACCAAACAACGTGCTAAGCATGCCGATGCTGCTCTTTTTAGCACCCGCGCACGGATTCGTGCGAAAACGCGTTTTAAGCATGCACATGCATCTTTTGGTAGACGAGATTGAAGTTTTCTGCAAAACCACAAGATGTGCATGCAAATGGTGCTTTTCGCAGAACGCGCACGTGGATTTCTACCAAACAACGTGCTAAGCATGCCGATGCTGCTCTTTTTAGCACCCGCGCACGGATTCGTGCGAAAACGCGTTTTAAGCATGCACATGCATCTTTTGGCAGACGAGATTGAAGTTTTCTGCAAAACCACAAGATGTGCATGCAAATGGTGCTTTTCGCAGAACGCGCACGTGGATTTCTACCAAACAACGTGCTAAGCATGCCGATGCTGCTCTTTTTAGCACCCGCGCACGGATTCGTGCGAAAACGCGTTTTAAGCATGCACATGCATCTTTTGGTAGACGCGGATGAAGTTTTCTGCAAAACCACAAGATGTGCATGCAAATGGTGCTTTTGGCAGAACGCGCACGTGGATTTCTACCAAACGACGTGCTAAGCATGCCGATGCTGCTCTTTTTAGCACCCGCGCACGGATTCGTGCGAAAACGCGTTTTAAGCATGCACATGCATCTTTTGGTAGACGCGGATGAAGTTTTCTGCGAAACCACAAGATGTGCATGCAAATGGTGCTCTTGGCAGAACGCGCACGTGGATTTCTACCAAACGACGTGCTAAGCATGCCGATGCTGCTCTTTTTAGCACCCGCGCACGGATTTGTGCGAAAACGCGTTTTAAGCATGCACATGCATCTTTTGGCAGACGAGATTGAAGTTTTCTGCAAAACCACAAGATGTGCATGCAAATGGTGCTTTTCGCAGAACGCGCACGTGGATTTCTACCAAACAACGTGCTAAGCATGCCGATGCTGCTCTTTTTAGCACCCGCGCACGGATTCGTGCGAAAACGCGTTTTAAGCATTCACATGCATCTTTTGGTAGACGAGATTGAAGTTTTCTGCAAAACCACAAGATGTGCATGCAAATGGTGCTTTTCGTAGAACGCGCACGTGGATTTCTACCAAACAACGTGCTAAGCATGCCGATGCTGCTCTTTTTAGCGCCCGCGCACGGATTCGTGCGAAAACGCGTTTTAAGCTTGCACATGCATCTTTTGGTAGACGCGGATGAAGTTTTCTGCAAAACCACAAGATGTGCATGCAAATGGTGCTTTTGGCAGAACGCGCACGTGGATTTCTACCAAACGACGTGCTAAGCATGCCGATGCTGCTCTTTTTAGCACCCGCGCACGGATTCGTGCGAAAACGCGTTTTAAGCATGCACATGCATCTTTTGGTAGACGCGGATGAAGTTTTCTGCGAAACCACAAGATGTGCATGCAAATGGTGCTCTTGGCAGAACGCGCACGTGGATTTCTACCAAACGACGTGCTAAGCATGCCGATGCTGCTCTTTTTAGCACCCGCGCACGGATTTGTGCGAAAACGCGTTTTAAGCATGCACATGCATCTTTTGGTAGACGAGATTGAAGTTTTCTGCAAAACCACAAGATGTGCATGCAAATGCTGCTTTTCGCAGAACGCGCACGTGGATTTCTACCAAACAACGTGCTAAGCATGCCGATGCTGCTCTTTTTAGCACCCGCGCACGGATTCGTGCGAAAACGCGTTTTAAGCATGCACATGCATCTTTTGGTAGACGAGATTGAAGTTTTCTGCAAAATCACAAGATGTGCATGCAAATGGTGCTTTTCGCAGAACGCGCACGTGGATTTCTACCAAACAACGTGCTAAGCATGCCGATGCTGCTCTTTTTAGCACCCGCGCACGGATTCGTGCGAAAACGCGTTTTAAGCATGCACATGCATCTTTTGGTAGACGAGATTGAAGTTTTCTGCAAAACCACAAGATGTGCATGCAAATGGTGCTTTTCGCAGAACGCGCACGTGGATTTCTACCAAACAACGTGCTAAGCATGCCGATGCTGCTCTTTTTAGCACCCGGGCACGGATTCGTGCGAAAACGCGTTTTAAGCATGCACATGCATCTTTTGGTAGACGAGATTGAAGTTTTCTGCAAAACCACAAGATGTGCATGCAAATGGTGCTTTTCGCAGAACGCGCACGTGGATTTCTACCAAACAACGTTCTAAGCATGCCGATGCTGCTCTTTTTAGCACCCGCGCACGGATTCGTGCGAAAACGCGTTTTAAGCATGCACATGCATCTTTTGGTAGACGAGATTGAAGTTTTCTGCAAAACCACAAGATGTGCATGCAAATGGTGCTTTTCGCAGAACGCGCACGTGGATTTCTACCAAACAACGTGCTAAGCATGCCGATGCTGCTCTTTTTAGCACCCGCGCACGGATTCGTGCGAAAACGCGTTTTAAGCATGCACATGCATCTTTTGGCAGACGAGATTGAAGTTTTCTGCAAAACCACAAGATGTGCATGCAAATGGTGCTTTTCGCAGAACGCGCACGTGGATTTCTACCAAACAACGTGCTAAGCATGCCGATGCTGCTCTTTTTAGCACCCGCGCACGGATTCGTGCGAAAACGCGTTTTAAGCATGCACATGCATCTTTTGGTAGACGAGATTGAAGTTTTCTGCAAAACAACAAGATGTGCATGCAAATGGTGCTTTTGGCAGAACGCGCACGTGGATTTCTACCAAACGACGTGCTAAGCATGCCGATGCTGCTCTTTTTAGCACCCGCGCACGGATTCGCGCGAAAACGCGTTTTAAGCATGCACATGCATCTTTTGGTAGACGCGGATGAAGTTTTCTGCAAAACCACAAGATGTGCATGCAAATGGTGCTTTTGGCAGAACGCGCACGTGGATTTCTACCAAACGACGTGCTAAGCATGGCGATGCTGCTCTTTTTAGCACCCGCGCACGGATTTGTGCGAAAACGCGTTTTAAGCATGCACATGCATCTTTTGGTAGACGAGATTGAAGTTTTCTGCAAAACCACAAGATGTGCATGCAAATGGTGCTTTTCGCAGAACGCGCACGTGGATTTCTACCAAACAACGTGCTAAGCATGCCGATGCTGCTCTTTTTAGCACCCGCGCACGGATTCGTGCGAAAACGCGTTTTAAGCATGCACATGCATCTTTTGGTAGACGAGATTGAAGTTTTCTGCAAAACCACAAGATGTGCATGCAAATGGTGCTTTTCGCAGAACGCCCACGTGGATTTCTACCAAACAACGTGCTAAGCATGCCGATGCTGCTCTTTTTAGCACCCGCGCACGGATTTGTGCGAAAACGCGTTTTAAGCATGCACATGCATCTTTTGGTAGACGAGATTGAAGTTTTCTGCAAAACCACAAGATGTGCATGCAAATGGTGCTTTTCGCAGAACGCGCACGTGGATTTCTACCAAACAACGTGCTAAGCATGTCGATGCTGCTCTTTTTAGCACCCGCGCACGGATTCGTGCGAAAACGCGTTTTAAGCATGCACATGCATCTTTTGGTAGACGAGATTGAAGTTTTCTGCAAAACCACAAGATGTGCATGAAAATGGTGCTTTTCGCAGAACGCGCACGTGGATTTCTACCAAACAACGTGCTAAGCATGCCGATGCTGCTCTTTTTAGCACCCGCGCACGGATTCGTGCGAAAACGCGTTTTAAGCATGCACATGCATCTTTTGGTAGACGAGATTGAAGTTTTCTGCAAAACCACAAGATGTGCATGCAAATGGTGCTTTTCGCAGAACGCGCACGTGGATTTCTACCAAACAACGTGCTCAGCATGCCGATGCTGCTCTTTTTAGCACCCGCGCACGGATTCGTGCGAAAACGCGTTTTAAGCATGCACATGCATCTTTTGGTAGACGAGATTGAAGTTTTCTGCAAAACCACAAGATGTGCATGCAAATGGTGCTCTTGGCAGAACGCGCACGTGGATTTCTACCAAACGACGTGCTAAGCATGCCGATGCTGCTCTTTTTAGCACCCGCGCACGGATTTGTGCGAAAACGCGTTTTAAGCATGCACATGCATCTTTTGGTAGACGAGATTGAAGTTTTCTGCAAAACCACAAGATGTGCATGCAAATGGTGCTTTTCGCAGAACGCGCACGTGGATTTCTACCAAACAACGTGCTAAGCATGCCGATGCTGCTCTTTTTAGCACCCGCGCACGGATTCGTGCGAAAACGCGTTTTAAGCATGCACATGCATCTTTTGGTAGACGAGATTGAAGTTTTCTGCAAAACCACAAAATGTGCATGCAAATGGTGCTTTTCGCAGAACGCGCACGTGGATTTCTACCAAACAACGTGCTAAGCATGCCGATGCTGCTCTTTTTAGCACCCGCGCAAGGATTCGTGCGAAAACGCGTTTTAAGCATGCACATGCATCTTTTGGTAGACGAGATTGAAGTTTTCTGCAAAACCACAAGATGTGCATGCAAATGGTGCTTTTCGCAGAACGCGCACGTGGATTTCTACCAAACAACGTGCTAAGCATGCCGATGCTGCTCTTTTTAGCACCCGCGCACGGATTCGTGCGAAAACGCGTTTTAAGCATAATCTGTCTCGCGTGTGTAGACGAGATTGAAGTTTTCTGCAAAACCACAAGATATGCATGCAAATGGTGCTTTTCGCAGAACGCGCACGTGGATTTCTACCAAACAACGTGCTAAGCATGCCGATGCTGCTCTTTTTAGCACCCGCGCACGGATTCGTGCGAAAACGCGTTTTAAGCATGCACATGCATCTTTTGGTAGACGAGATTGAAGTTTTCTGCAAAACCACAAGATGTGCATGCAAATGGTGCTTTTAGCAGAACGCGCACGTGGATTTCTACCAAACAACGTGCTAAGCATGCCGATGCTGCTCTTTTTAGCACCCGCGCACGGATTCGTATGAAAACGCGTTTTAAGCATGCACATGCATCTTTTGGTAGACGAGATTGAAGTTTTCTGCAAAACCACAAGATGTGCATGCAAATGGTGCTTTTCGCAGAACGCCCACGTGGATTTCTACCAAACAACGTGCTAAGCATGCCGATGCTGCTCTTTTTAGCACCCGCGCACGGATTTGTGCGAAAACGCGTTTTAAGCATGCACATGCATCTTTTGGTAGACGAGATTGAAGTTTTCTGCAAAACCACAAGATGTGCATGCAAATGGTGCTTTTCGCAGAACGCGCACGTGGATTTCTACCAAACAACGTGCTAAGCATGCCGATGCTGCTCTTTTTAGCACCCGCGCACGGATTCGTGCGAAAACGCGCTTTAAGCATGCACATGCATCTTTTGGTAGACGAGATTGAAGTTTTCTGCAAAACCACAAGATGTGCATGCAAATGGTGCTTTTCGCAGAACGCGCACGTGGATTTCTACCAAACAACGTGCTAAGCATGCCGATGCTGCTCTCTTTAGCACCCGCGCACGGATTCGTGCGAAAACGCGTTTTAAGCATGCACATGCATCTTTTGGTAGACGAGATTGAAGTTTTCTGCAAAACCACAAGATGTGCATGCAAATGGTGCTTTTCGCAGAACGCGCACGTGGATTTCTACCAAACAACGTGCTAAGCATGCCGATGCTGCTCTTTTTAGCACCCGCGCACGGATTCGTGCGAAAACGCGTTTTAAGCATACACATGCATCTTTTGGTAGACGAGATTGAAGTTTTCTGCAAAACCACAAGATATGCATGCAAATGGTGCTTTTCGCAGAACGCGCACGTGGATTTCTACCAAACAACGTGCTAAGCATGCCGATGCTGCTCTTTTTAGCACCCGCGCACGGATTCGTGCGAAAACGCGTTTTAAGCATGCACATGCATCTTTTGGTAGACGAGATTGAAGTTTTCTGCAAAACCACAAAATGTGCATGCAAATGGTGCTTTTCGCAGAACGCGCACGTGGATTTCTACCAAACAACGTGCTAAGCATGCCGATGCTGCTCTTTTTAGCACCCGCGCACGGATTCGTATGAAAACGCGTTTTAAGCATGCACATGCATCTTTTGGTAGACGAGATTGAAGTTTTCTGCAAAACCACAAGATGTGCATGCAAATGGTGCTTTTCGCTGAACGCCCACGTGGATTTCTACCAAACAACGTGCTAAGCATGCCGATGCTGCTCTTTTTAGCACCCGCGCACGGATTTGTGCGAAAACGCGTTTATGCATGCACATGCATCTTTTGGTAGACGAGATTGAAGTTTTCTGCAAAACCACAAGATGTGCATGCAAATGGTGCTTTTCGCAGAACGCGCACGTGGATTTCTACCAAACAACGTGCTAAGCATGCCGATGCTGCTCTTTTTAGCACCCGCGCACGGATTCGTGCGAAAACGCGTTTTAAGCATGCACATGCATCTTTTGGTAGACGAGATTGAAGTTTTCTGCAAAACCACAAGATGTGCATGCAAATGGTGCTTTTCGCAGAACGCGCACGTGGATTTCTACCAAACAACGTGCTAAGCATGCCGATGCTGCTCTTTTTAGCACCCGCGCACGGATTCGTGCGAAAACGCGTTTTAAGCATGCACATGCATCTTTTGGTAGACGAGATTGAAGTTTTCTGCAAAACCACAAGATGTGCATGCAAATGGTGCTTTTGGCAGAACGCGCACGTGGATTTCTACCAAACGACGTGCTAAGCATGCCGATGCTGCTCTTTTTAGCACCCGCGCACGGATTCGCGCGAAAACGCGTTTTAAGCATGCACATGCATCGTTTGGTAGACGCGGATGAAGTTTTCTGCAAAACCACAAGATGTGCATGCAAATGGTGCTTTTGCCAGAACGCGCACGTGGATTTCTACCAAACGACGTGCTAAGCATGCCGATGCTGCTCTTTTTAGCACCCGCGCACGGATTCGTGCGAAAACGCGTTTTAAGCATGCACATGCATCTTTTGGTAGACGCGGATGAAGTTTTCTGCAAAACCACAAGATATGCATGCAAATGGTGCTTTTCGCAGAACGCGCACGTGGATTTCTACCAAACAACGTGCTAAGCATGCCGATGCTGCTCCTTTTAGCACCCGCGCACGGATTCGTGCGAAAACGCGTTTTAAGCATGCACATGCATCTTTTGGCAGACGAGATTGAAGTTTTCTGCAAAACCACAAGATGTGCATGCAAATGGTGCTTTTGGCAGAACGCGCACGTGGATTTCTACCAAACGACGTGCTAAGCATGCCGATGCTGCTCTTTTTAGCACCCGCGCACGGATTCGCGCGAAAACGCGTTTTAAGCATGCACATGCATCGTTTGGTAGACGCGGATGAAGTTTTCTGCAAAACCACAAGATGTGCATGCAAATGGTGCTTTTGGCAGAACGCGCACGTGGATTTCTACCAAACGACGTGCTAAGCATGCCGATGCTGCTCTTTTTAGCACCCGCGCACGGATTCGCGCGAAAACGCGTTTTAAGCATGCACATGCATCGTTTGGTAGACGCGGATGAAGTTTTCTGCAAAACCACAAGATGTGCATGCAAATGGTGCTCTTGGCAGAACGCGCACGTGGATTTCTACCAAACGACGTGCTAAGCATGCCGATGCTGCTCTTTTTAGCACCCGCGCACGGATTTGTGCGAAAACGCGTTTTAAGCATGCACATGCATCTTTTGGTAGACGAGATTGAAGTTTTCTGCAAAACCACAACATGTGCATGCAAATGGTGCTTTTCGCAGAACGCGCACGTGGATTTCTACCAAACAACGTGCTAAGCATGCCGATGGTGCTCTTTTTAGCACCTGCGCACGGATTCATGCGAAAACGCGTTTTAAGCATGCACATGCATCTTTTGGTAGACGAGATTGAAGTTTTCTGCAAAACCACAAGATGTGCATGCAAATGCTGCTTTTCGCAGAACGCGCACGTGGATTTCTACCACACAACGTGCTAAGCATGCCGATGCTGCTCTTTTTAGCACCCGCGCACGGATTCGTGCGAAAACGCGTTTTAAGCATGCACATGCATCTTTTGGTAGACGAGATTGAAGTTTTCTGCAAAACCACAAGATGTGCATGCAAATGGTGCTTTTCGCAGAACGCGCACGTGGATTTCTACCAAACAACGTGCTAAGCATGCCGATGCTGCTCTTTTTAGCACCCGCGCACGGATTCGTATGAAAACGCGTTTTAAGCATGCACATGCATCTTTTGGTAGACGAGATTGAAGTTTTCTGCAAAACCACAAGATGTGCATGCAAATGGTGCTTTTCGCAGAACGCCCACGTGGATTTCTACCAAACAACGTGCTAAGCATGCCGATGCTGCTCTTTTTAGCACCCGCGCACGGATTTGTGCGAAAACGCGTTTTAAGCATGCACATGCATCTTTTGGTAGACGAGATTGAAGTTTTCTGCAAAACCACAAGATGTGCATGCAAATGGTGCTTTTCGCAGAACGCGCACGTGGATTTCTACTAAACAACGTGCTAAGCATGCCGATGCTGCTCTTTTTAGCACCCGCGCACGGATTCGTGCGAAAACGCGCTTTAAGCATGCACATGCATCTTTTGGTAGACGAGATTGAAGTTTTCTGCAAAACCACAAGATGTGCATGCAAATGGTGCTTTTCGCAGAACGCGCACGTGGATTTCTACCAAACAACGTGCTAAGCATGCCGATGCTGCTCTTTTTAGCACCCGCGCACGGATTCGTGCGAAAACGCGTTTTAAGCATGCACATGCATCTTTTGGTAGACGAGATTGAAGTTTTCTGCAAAACCACAAGATGTGCATGCAAATGGTGCTTTTCGCAGAACGCGCACGTGGATTTCTACCAAACAACGTGCTAAGCATGCCGATGCTGCTCTTTTTAGCACCCGCGCACGGATTCGTGCGAAAACGCGTTTTAAGCATACACATGCATCTTTTGGTAGACGAGATTGAAGTTTTCTGCAAAACCACAAGATATGCATGCAAATGGTGCTTTTCGCAGAACGCGCACGTGGATTTCTACCAAACAACGTGCTAAGCATGCCGATGCTGCTCTTTTTAGCACCCGCGCACGGATTCGTATGAAAACGCGTTTTAAGCATGCACATGCATCTTTTGGTAGACGAGATTGAAGTTTTCTGCAAAACCACAAGATGTGCATGCAAATGGTGCTTTTCGCTGAACGCCCACGTGGATTTCTACCAAACAACGTGCTAAGCATGCCGATGCTGCTCTTTTTAGCACCCGCGCACGGATTTGTGCGAAAACGCGTTTTAAGCATGCACATGCATCTTTTGGTAGACGAGATTGAAGTTTTCTGCAAAACCACAAGATGTGCATGCAAATGGTGCTTTTCGCAGAACGCGCACGTGGATTTCTACCAAACAACGTGCTAAGCATGCCGATGCTGCTCTTTTTAGCACCCGCGCACGGATTCGTGCGAAAACGCGTTTTAAGCATGCACATGCATCTTTTGGTAGACGAGATTGAAGTTTTCTGCAAAACCACAAGATGTGCATGCAAATGGTGCTTTTCGCAGAACGCGCACGTGGATTTCTACCAAACAACGTGCTAAGCATGCCGATGCTGCTCTTTTTAGCACCCGCGCACGGATTCGTGCGAAAACGCGTTTTAAGCATGCACATGCATCTTTTGGTAGACGAGATTGAAGTTTTCTGCAAAACCACAAGATGTGCATGCAAATGGTGCTTTTGGCAGAACGCGCACGTGGATTTCTACCAAACGACGTGCTAAGCATGCCGATGCTGCTCTTTTTAGCACCCGCGCACGGATTCGCGCGAAAACGCGTTTTAAGCATGCACATGCATCGTTTGGTAGACGCGGATGAAGTTTTCTGCAAAACCACAAGATGTGCATGCAAATGGTGCTTTTGCCAGAACGCGCACGTGGATTTCTACCAAACGACGTGCTAAGCATGCCGATGCTGCTCTTTTTAGCACCCGCGCACGGATTCGTGCGAAAACGCGTTTTAAGCATGCACATGCATCTTTTGGTAGACGAGATTGAAGTTTTCTGCAAAACCACAAGATGTGCATGCAAATGGTGCTTTTCGCAGAACGCGCACGTGGATTTCTACCAAACAACGTGCTAAGCATGCCGATGCTGCTCCTTTTAGCACCCGCGCACGGATTCGTGCGAAAACGCGTTTTAAGCATGCACATGCATCTTTTGGCAGACGAGATTGAAGTTTTCTGCAAAACCACAAGATGTGCATGCAAATGGTGCTTTTGGCAGAACGCGCACGTGGATTTCTACCAAACGACGTGCTAAGCATGCCGATGCTGCTCTTTTTAGCACCCGCGCACGGATTCGCGCGAAAACGCGTTTTAAGCATGCACATGCATCGTTTGGTAGACGCGGATGAAGTTTTCTGCAAAACCACAAGATGTGCATGCAAATGGTGCTTTTGGCAGAACGCGCACGTGGATTTCTACCAAACGACGTGCTAAGCATGCCGATGCTGCTCTTTTTAGCACCCGCGCACGGATTCGCGCGAAAACGCGTTTAAGCATGCACATGCATCGTTTGGTAGACGCGGAATGAAGTTTTCTGCAAAACCACAAGATGTGCATGCAAATGGTGCTCTTGGCAGAACGCGCACGTGGATTTCTACCAAACGACGTGCTAAGCATGCCGATGCTGCTCTTTTTAGCACCCGCGCACGGATTTGTGCGAAAACGCGTTTTAAGCATGCACATGCATCTTTTGGTAGACGAGATTGAAGTTTTCTGCAAACCACAACATGTGCATGCAAATGGTGCTTTTCGCAGAACGCGCACGTGGATTTCTACCAAACAACGTGCTAAGCATGCCGATGGTGCTCTTTTAGCACCTGCGCACGGATTCATGCGAAAACGCGTTTTAAGCATGCACATGCATCTTTTGGTAGACGAGATTGAAGTTTTCTGCAAAACCACAAGATGTGCATGCAAATGCTGCTTTTCGCAGAACGCGCACGTGGATTTCTACCACACAACGTGCTAAGCATGCCGATGCTGCTCTTTTTAGCACCCGCGCAACGGATTCGTGCGAAAACGCGTTTTAAAGCATGCACATGCATCTTTTGGTAGACGAGATTGAAGTTTTCTGCAAAACCACAAGATGTGCATGCAAATGGTGCTTTTCGCAGAACGCGCACGTGGATTTCTACCAAACAACGTGCTAAGCATGCCGATGCTGCTCTTTTTAGCACCTGCGCACGGATTCGTGCGAAAACGCGTTTTAAGCATGCACATGCATCTTTTGGTAGACGAGATTGAAGTTTTCTGCAAAACCACAAGATGTGCATGCAAATGCTGCTTTTCGCGAACGCGCCACGTGGATTTCTACCACACAACGTGCTAAGCATGCCGATGCTGCTCTTTTTAGCACCCGCGCACGGATTCGTGTGAAAACGCGTTTTAAGCATGCACATGCATCTTTTGGTAGACGAGATTGAAGTTTTCTGCAAAACCTCAAGATGTGCATGCAAATGGTGTCTTTTCGCAGAACGCGCACGTGGATTTCTACCAAACAACGTGCAAAGCATGCCGATGCTGCTCTTTTTAGCACCCGCGCACGGATTCGTGCGAAAACGCGTTTTAAGCATGCACATGCATCTTTTGGTAGACGAGATTGAAGTTTTCTGCAAAACCACAAGATGTGCATGCAAATGGTGCTCTTGGCAGAACGCGTACGTGGATTCCTACCAAACATTGTGCTAAGCATGCCGATGCTGCTCTTTTTAGCACCCGCGCACGGATTCGTGCGAAAACGCGTTTTAAGCATGCACATGCATCTTTTGGTAGACGAGATTGAAGTTTTCTGCAAAACCACAAGATGTGCATGCAAATGGTGCTTTTCGCAGAACGCGCACGTGGATTTTCTACCAAACGACGTGCTAAGCATGCCGATGCTCCTCTTTTAGCACCCCGCGCACGGATTCGCGCGAAAACGCGTTTTAAGCATGCACATGGATCTTTTGGTAGACGCGGATGAAGTTTTCTGCGAAACCACAAGATGTACATGCAAATGGTGCTTTTGGCAGAACGCGCACGTGGATTTCTACCAAACGACGTGCTAAGCATGGCGATGCTGCTCTTTTTAGCACCCGCGCACGGATTTGTGCGAAAACGCGTTTTAAGCATGCACATGCATCTTTTGGTAGACGAGATTGAAGTTTTCTGCAAAACCACAAGATGTGCATGCAAATTGTGCTTTTCGCAGAACGCGCACGTGGATTTCTACCAAACAACGTGCTAAGCATGCCGATGCTGCTCTTTTTAGCACCCGCGCACGGATTCGTGCGAAAACGCATTTTAAGCATGCACATGCATCTTTTGGTAGACGAGATTGAAGTTTTCTGCAAAACCACAACATGTGCATGCAAATGGTGCTTTTCGCAGAACGCGCACGTGGATTTCTACCAAACAACGTGCTAAGCATGCGATGCTGCTCTTTTTAGCACCCCGCGCACGGATTCGTGCGAAAACGCGTTTTAAGCATGCACATGCATCTTTTGGTAGACGAGATTGAAGTTTTCTGCAAAACCACAATATGTGCATGCAAATGGTGCTTTTCGCAGAACGCGCACGTGGATTTCTACCAAACAACGTGCTAAGCATGCCGATGCTGCTCTTTTTAGCACCCGCGCACGGATTCGTGCGAAAACGCGTTTTAAGCATGCACATGCTTCTTTTGGTAGACGAGATTGAAGTTTTCTGCAAAACCACAAGATGTGCATGCAAATGGTGCTTTTCGCAGAACGCGCACGTGGATTTCTACCAAACAACGTGCTAAGCATGCCGATGCTGCTCTTTTTAGCACCCGCGCACGGAATCGTGCGAAAACGCGTTTTAAGCATGCACATGCATCTTTTGGTAGACGAGATTGAAGTTTTCTGCAAAACCACAAGATGTGCATGCAAATGGTGCTTTTCGCAGAACGCGCACGTGGATTTCTACCAAACAACGTGCTCAGCAAGCCGATGCTGCTCTTTTTAGCACCCGCGCACGGATTCGTGCGAAAACGCGTTTTAAGCATGCACATGCATCTTTTGGTAGACGAGATTGAAGTTTTCTGCAAAACCACAATATGTGCATGCAAATGGTGCTTTTCGCAAAACGCGCACGTGGATTTCTACCAAACAACGGCTAAGCATGCCGATGCTGCTCTTTTAGCACCCGCGCACGGATTCGTGCGAAAACGCGTTTTAAGCATGCACATGCATCTTTTGGTAGACGAGATTGAAGTTTTCTGCAAAACCACAAGATGTGCATGCAAATGGTGCTTTTCGCAGGAACGC
Organism: Dermacentor andersoni; assembly: GCF_023375885.2. Taxonomy (NCBI): domain Eukaryota; kingdom Metazoa; phylum Arthropoda; class Arachnida; order Ixodida; family Ixodidae; genus Dermacentor; species Dermacentor andersoni. The sequence continues at coordinate 19,993 of NW_027315282.1, read as the reverse complement.
GCACGTGGATTTCTACCAAACAACGTGCTAAGCATGCCGATGCTGCTCTTTTTAGCACCCGCGTACGGAATCGTGCGAAAACGCGTTTTAAGCATGCACATGCATCTTTTGGTAGACGAGATTGAAGTTTTCTGCAAACCACAAGATGTGCATGCAAATGGTGCTTTTGGCAGAACGCGCACGTGGATTTCTACCAAACGACGTGCTAAGCATGCCGATGCTGCTCTTTTTAGCACCCGCGCACGGATTCGCGCGAAAACGCGTTTTAAGCATGCACATGCATCTTTTGGTAGACGCGGATGAAGTTTTCTGCAAAACCACAAGATGTGCATGCAAATGGTGCTTTTGGCAGAACGCGCACGTGGATTTCTACCAAACGACGTGCTAAGCATGGCGATGCTGCTCTTTTTAGCACCCGCGCACAGATTTGTGCGGAAACGCGTTTTAAGCATGCACATGCATCTTTTGGTAGACGAGATTGAAGTTTTCTGCAAAACCACAAGATGTGCATGCAAATGGTGCTTTTGGCAGAACGCGCACGTGGATTTCTACCAAACGACGTGCTAAGCATGCCGATGCTGCTCTTTTTAGCACCCGCGCACGGATTCGTGCGAAAACGCGTTTTAAGCGTGCACATGCATCTTTTGGTAGACGCGAATGAAGTTTTCTGCAAAAACCACAAGATGTGCATGCAAATGGTGCTCTTGGCAGAACGCGCACGTGGATTTCTACCAAACGACGTGCTAAGCATGCCGATGCTGCTCTTTTTAGCACCCGCGCACGGATTTGTGCGAAAACGCGTTTTAAGCATGCACATGCATCTTTTGGTAGACGAGATTGAAGTTTTCTGCAAAACCACAAGATGTGCATGCAAATGGTGCTTTTCGCAGAACGCGCACGTGGATTTCTACCAAACAACGTGCTAAGCATGCCGATGCTGCTCTTTTTAGCACCTGCGCACGGATTCGTGCGAAACGCGTTTTAAGCATGCACATGCAATCTTTTGGTAGACGCGGATGAAGTTTTCTGCAAAACCACAAGATGTGCATGCAAATGGTGCTCTTGGCAGAACGCGCACGTGGATTACTACCAAACGACGTGCTAAGCATGCCGATGCTGCTCTTTTTAGCACCAGCGCACGGATTCGTGCGAAAACGCGTTTTAAGCATGCACATGCATCTTTTGGTAGACGAGATTGAAGTTTTCTGCAAAACCACAAGATGTGCATGCAAATGGTGCTTTTCGCAGAACGCGCACGTGGATTTCTACCAAACAACGTGCTAAGCATGCCGATGCTGCTCTTTTTAGCACCTGCGCACGGATTCGTGCGAAAACGCGTTTTAAGCATGCACATGCATCTTTTGGTAGACGCGGATGAAGTTTTCTGCAAAACCACAAGATGTGCATGCAAATGGTGCTCTTGGCAGAACGCGCACGTGGATTACTACCAAACGACGTGCTAAGCATGCCGATGCTGCTCTTTTTAGCACCAGCGCACGGATTCGTGCGAAAAACGCGTTTTAAGCATGCACATGCATCTTTTGGTAGACGAGATTGAAGTTTTCTGCAAAACCACAAGATGTGCATGCAAATGGTGCTTTTCGCAGAACGCGCACGTGGATTTCTACCAAACGACGTGCTAAGCATGCCGATGCTGCTCTTTTTAGCACCCGCGCACGGATTCGTGCGAAAACGCGTTTTAAGCGTGCACATGCATCTTTTGGTAGACGCGAATGAAGTTTTCTGCAAAACCACAAGATGTGCATGCAAATGGTGCTTTTGGCAGAACGCGCACGTGGATTTCTACCAAACGACGTGCTAAGCATGGCGATGCTGCTCTTTTTAGCACCCGCGCACAGATTTGTGCGAAAACGCGTTTTAAGCATGCACATGCATCTTTTGGTAGACGAGATTGAAGTTTTCTGCAAAACCACAAGATGTGCATGCAAATGGTGCTTTTGGCAGAACGCGCACGTGGATTTCTACCAAACGACGTGCTAAGCATGCCGATGCTGCTCTTTTTAGCACCCGCGCACGGATTCGTGCGAAAACGCGTTTTAAGCGTGCACATGCATCTTTTGGTAGACGCGAATGAAGTTTTCTGCAAAACCACAAGATGTGCATGCAAATGGTGCTCTTGGCAGAACGCGCACGTGGATTCTCTACCAAACGACGTGCTAAGCATGCCGATGCTGCTCTTTTTAGCACCCGCGCACGGATTTGTGCGAAAACGCGTTTTAAGCATGCACATGCATCTTTTGGTAGACGAGATTGAAGTTTTCTGCAAAACCACAAGATGTGCATGCAAATGGTGCTTTTCGCAGAACGCGCACGTGGATTTCTACCAAACAACGTGCTAAGCATGCCGATGCTGCTCTTTTTAGCACCTGCGCACGGATTCGTGCGAAAACCGCGTTTTAAGCATGCACATGCATCTTTTGGTAGACGCGGATGAAGTTTTCTGCAAAACCACAAGATGTGCATGCAAATGGTGCTCTTGGCAGAACGCGCACGTGGATACTACCAAACGACGTGCTAAGCATGCCGATGCTGCTCTTTTTAGCACCAGCGCACGGATTCGTGCGAAAACGCGTTTTAAGCATGCACATGCATCTTTTGGTAGACGAGATTGAAGTTTTCTGCAAAACCACAAGATGTGCATGCAAATGGTGCTTTTCGCAGAACGCGCACGTGGATTTCTACCGAACAACGTGCTAAGCATGCCGATGCTGCTCTTTTTAGCACCGCGCACGGATTCGTGCGAAAACGCGTTTTAAGCATGCACATGCATCTTTTGGTAGACGAGATTGAAGTTTTCTGCAAAACCACAAGATGTGCATGCAAATGGTGCTTTTCGCAGAACGCGCACGTGGATTTCTACCAAACAACGTGCTAAGCATGCCGATGCTGCTCTTTTTAGCACCCGCGCACGGATTCGTGCGAAACGCGTTTTAAGCATGCACATGCATCTTTTGGTAGACGAGATTGAAGTTTTCCTGCAAAACCACAAGATGTGCATGCAAATGGTGCTTTTCGCAGAACGCGCACGTGGATTTCTTCCAAACAACGTGCTAAGCATGCCGATGCTGCTCTTTTTAGCACCCGCGCACGGATTCGTGCGAAAACGCGTTTTAAGCATGCACATGCATCTTTTGGTAGACGAGATTGAAGTTTTCTGCAAAACCACAAGATGTGCATGCAAATGGTGCTTTTCGCAGAACGCGCACGTGGATTTCTACCAAACAACGTGCTAAGCATGCCGATGCTGCCTCTTTTTAGCACCCGCGCACGGATTCGTGCGAAAACGCGTTTTAAGCATGCACATGCATCTTTTGGTAGACGAGATTGAAGTTTTCTGCAAAACCACAAGATGTGCATGCAAATGGTGCTTTTCGCAGAACGCGCACGTGGATTTCTACCAAACAGCGTGCTAAGCATGCCGATGCTGCTCTTTTTAGCACCCGGGCACGGATTCGTGCGAAAACGCGTTTTAAGCATGCACATGCATCTTTTGGTAGACGAGATTGAAGTTTTCTGCAAAAACCACAAGATGTGCATGCAAATGGTGCTTTTCGCAGAACGCGCACGTGGATTTCTACCAAACAACGTTCTAAGCATGCCGATGCTGCTCTTTTTAGCACCCGCGCACGGATTCGTGCGAAAACGCGTTTTAAGCATGCACATGCATCTTTTGGTAGACGAGATTGAAGTTTTCTGCAAAACCACAAGATGTGCATGCAAATGGTGCTTTTCGCAGAACGCCCACGTGGATTTCTACCAAACAACGTGCTAAGCCTGCCGATGCTGCTCTTTTTGGCACCCGCGCACGGATTTGTGCGAAAACGCGTTTTTAAGCATGCACATGCATCTTTTGGTAGACGAGATTGAAGTTTTTCTGCAAAACCACAAGATGTGCATGCAAATGGTGCTTTTCGCAGAAACGCGCACGTGGATTTCTACCAACAACGTGCTAAGCATGCCGATGCTGCTCTTTTTAGCACCCGCGCAGGATTCGTGCGAAAACGCGTTTTAAGCATGCACATGCATCTTTTGGTAGACGAGATTGAAGTTTTCTGCAAAACCACAAGATGTGCATGCAAATGGTGCTTTTGGCAGAACGCGCACGTGGATTTCTACCAAACGACGTGCTAAGCATGCCGATGCTCCTCTTTTTAGCACCCGCGCACGGATTCGTGCGAAAACGCGTTTTAAGCATGCACATGCATCTTTTGGTAGACGAGATTGAAGTTTTCTGCAAAACCACAAGATGTGCATGCAAATGGTGCTTTTCGCAGAACGCGCACGTGGATTTCTACCTAAAACAACGTGCTAAGCATGCCGATGCTGCTCTTTTTAGCACCTGCGCACGGATTCGTGCGAAAACGCGTTTTAAGCATGCACATGCATCTTTTGGTAGACGAGATTGAAGTTTTCTGCAAAACCACAAGATGTGCATGCAAATGCTGCTTTTCGCAGAACGCGCACGTGGATTTCTACCACACAACGTGCTAAGCATGCCGATGCTGCTCTTTTTAGCACCCGCGCACGGATTCGTGTGAAAACGCGTTTTAAGCATGCACATGCATCTTTTGGTAGACGAGATTGAAGTTTTCTGCAAAACCTCAAGATGTGCATGCAAATGGTGCTTTTCGCAGAACGCGCACGTGGATTTCTACCAAACAACGTGCAAAGCATGCCGATGCTGCTCTTTTTAGCACCCGCGCACGGATTCGTGCGAAAACGCGTTTTAAGCATGCACATGCATCTTTTGGTAGACGAGATTGAAGTTTTCTGCAAAACCACAAGATGTGCATGCAAATGGTGCTCTTGGCAGAACGCGTACGTGGATTCCTACCAAACATTGTGCTAAGCATGCCGATGCTGCTCTTTTTAGCACCCGGCCACGGATTCGTGCGAAAACGCGTTTTAAGCATGCACATGCATCTTTTGGTAGACGAGATTGAAGTTTTCTGCAAAACCACAAGATGTGCATGCAAATGGTGCTTTTCGCAGAACGCGCACGTGGATTTCTACCAAACGACGTGCTAAGCATGCCGATGCTCCTCTTTTTAGCACCCGCGCACGGATTCGCGCGAAAACGCGTTTTAAGCATGCACATGGATCTTTTGGTAGACGCGGATGAAGTTTTCTGCGAAACCACAAGATGTGCATGCAAATGGTGCTTTTGGCAGAACGCGCACGTGGATTTCTACCAAACGACGTGCTAAGCATGGCGATGCTGCTCTTTTTAGCACCCGCGCACGGATTTGTGCGAAAACGCGTTTTAAGCATGCACATGCATCTTTTGGTAGACGAGATTGAAGTTTTCTGCAAAACCACAAGATGTGCATGCAAATGGTGCTTTTCGCAGAACGCGCACGTGGATTTCTACCAAACAACGTGCTAAGCATGCCGATGCTGCTCTTTTTAGCACCCGCGCACGGATTCGTGCGAAAACGCATTTTAAGCATGCACATGCATCTTTTGGTAGACGAGATTGAAGTTTTCTGCAAAACCACAACATGTGCATGCAAATGGTGCTTTTCGCAGAACGCGCACGTGGATTTCTACCAAACAACGTGCTAAGCATGCCGATGCTGCTCTTTTTAGCACCCGCGCACGGATTCGTGCGAAAACGCGTTTTAAGCATGCACATGCATCTTTTGGTAGACGAGATTGAAGTTTTCTGCAAAACCACAATATGTGCATGCAAATGGTGCTTTTCGCAGAACGCGCACGTGGATTTCTACCAAACAACGTGCTAAGCATGCCGATGCTGCTCTTTTTAGCACCCGCGCACGGATTCGTGCGAAAACGCGTTTTAAGCATGCACATGCTTCTTTTGGTAGACGAGATTGAAGTTTTCTGCAAAACCACAAGATGTGCATGCAAATGGTGCTTTTCGCAGAACGCGCACGTGGATTTCTACCAAACAACGTGCTAAGCATGCCGATGCTGCTCTTTTTAGCACCCGCGCACGGAATCGTGCGAAAACGCGTTTTAAGCATGCACATGCATCTTTTGGTAGACGAGATTGAAGTTTTCTGCAAAACCACAAGATGTGCATGCAAATGGTGCTTTTCGCAGAACGCGCACGTGGATTTCTACCAAACAACGTGCTCAGCAAGCCGATGCTGCTCTTTTTAGCACCCGCGCACGGATTCGTGCGAAAACGCGTTTTAAGCATGCACATGCATCTTTTGGTAGACGAGATTGAAGTTTTCTGCAAAACCACAAGATGTGCATGCAAATGGTGCTTTTCGCAAAACGCGCACGTGGATTTCTACCAAACAACGTGCTAAGCATGCCGATGCTGCTCTTTTTAGCACCCGCGCACGGATTCGTGCGAAAACGCGTTTTAAGCATGCACATGCATCTTTTGGTAGACGAGATTGAAGTTTTCTGCAAAACCACAAGATGTGCATGCAAATGGTGCTTTTGGCAGAACGCGCACGTGGATTTCTACCAAACGACGTGCTAAGCATGACGATGCTCCTCTTTTTAGCACCCGCGCACGGATTCGCGCGAAAACGCGTTTTAAGCATGCACATGGATCTTTTGGTAGACGCGGATGAAGTTTTCTGCAAAACCACAATATGTGCATGCAAATGGTGCTTTTCGCAGAACGCGCACGTGGATTTCTACCAAACAACGTGCTAAGCATGCCGATGCTGCTCTTTTTAGCACCCGCGCACGGATTCGTGCGAAAACGCGTTTTAAGCATGCACATGCATCTTTTGGTAGACGAGATTGAAGTTTTCTGCAAAACCACAAGATGTGCATGCAAATGGTGCTTTTCGCAGAACGCCCACGTGGATTTCTACCAAACAACGTGCTAAGCATACCGATGCTGCTCTTTTTAGCACCCGCGCACGGATTTGTGCGAAAACGCGTTTTAAGCATGCACATGCATCTTTTGGTAGAAGAGATTGAAGTTTTCTGCAAAACCACAAGATGTGCATGCAAATGGTGCTTTTCGCAGAACGCGCACGTGGATTTCTACCAAACAACGTGCTAAGCATGCCGATGCTGCTCTTTTTAGCACCCGCGCACGGATTCGTGCGAAAACGCGTTTTAAGCATGCACATGCATCTTTTGGTAGACGAGATTGAAGTTTTCTGCAAAACCACAAGATGTGCATGCAAATGGTGCTTTTCGCAGAACGCGCACGTGGATTTCTACCAAACAACGTGCTAAGCATGCCGATGCTGCTCTTTTTAGCACCCGCGCACGGATTCGTGCGAAAACGCGTTTTAAGCATGCACATGCATCTTTTGGTAGACGAGATTGAAGTTTTCTGCAAAACCACAAGATGTGCATGCAAATGGTGCTTTTCGCAGAACGCGCACGTGGATTTCTACCAAACAACGTGCTAAATATGCCGATGCTGCTCTTTTTAGCACCCGCGCACGGATTCGTGCGAAAACGCGTTTTAAGCATGCACATGCATCTTTTGGTAGACGAGATTGAAGTTTTCTGGAAAACCACAAGATGTGCATGCAAATGGTGTTTTTCGCAGAACGCGCACGTGGATTTCTACCAAACAACGTGCTAAGCATGCCGATGCTGCTCTTTTTAGCACCCGCGCACGGATTCGTGCGAAAACGCGTTTTAAGCATGCACATGCATCTTTTGGTAGACGAGATTGAAGTTTTCTGCAAAACCACAAGATGTGCATGCAAATGGTGCTTTTCGCAGAACGCGCACGTGGATTTTTACCAAACAACGTGCTAAGCATGCCGATGCTGCTCTTTTTAGCACCCGCGCACGGATTCGTGCGAAAACGCGTTTTAAGCATGCACATGCATCTTTTGGTAGACGAGATTGAAGTTTTCTGCAAAACCACAAGATGTGCATGCAAATGGTGCTTTTCGCAGAACGCGTACGTGGATTTCTACCAAACAACGTGCTAAGCATGCCGATGCTGCTGTTTTTAGCACCCGGGCACGGATTCGTGCGAAAACGCGTTTTAAGCATGCACATGCATCTTTTGGTAGACGAGATTGAAGTTTTCTGCAAAACCACAAGATGTGCATGCAAATGGTGCTTTTCGCAGAACGCGCACGTGGATTTCTACCAAACAACGTTCTAAGCATGCCGATGCTGCTCTTTTTAGCACCCGCGCACGGATTCGTGCGAAAACGCGTTTTAAGCATGCACATGCATCTTTTGGTAGACGAGATTGAAGTTTTCTGCAAAACCACAAGATGTGCATGCAAATGGTGCTTTTGGCAGAACGCGCACGTGGATTTCTACCAAACGACGTGCTAAGCATGCCGATGCTCCTCTTTTTAGCACCCGCGCACGGATTTGTGCGAAAACGCGTTTTAAGCATGCACATGCATCTTTTGGTAGACGAGATTGAAGTTTTCTGCAAAACCACAAGATGTGCATGCAAATGGTGCTTTTCGCAGAACGCGCACGTGGATTTCTACCAAACAACGTGCTAAGCATGCCGATGCTGCTCTTTTTAGCACCCGCGCAGGATTCGTGCGAAAACGCGTTTTAAGCATGCACATGCATCTTTTGGTAGACGAGATTGAAGTTTTCTGCAAAACCACAAGATGTGCATGCAAATGGTGCTTTTGGCAGAACGCGCACGTGGATTTCTACCAAACGACGTGCTAAGCATGCCGATGCTCCTCTTTTTAGCACCCGCGCACGGATTCGCGCGAAAACGCGTTTTAAGCATGCACATGGATCTTTTGGTAGACGCGGATGAAGTTTTCTGCAAAACCACAAGATGTGCATGCAAATGGTGCTTTTCGCAGAACGCGCACGTGGATTTCTACCAAACAACGTGCTAAGCATGCCGATGCTGCTCTTTTTAGCACCCGCGCAGGATTCGTGCGAAAACGCGTTTTAAGCATGCACATGCATCTTTTGGTAGACGAGATTGAAGTTTTCTGCAAAACCACAAGATGTGCATGCAAATGGTGCTTTTGGCAGAACGCGCACGTGGATTTCTACCAAACGACGTGCTAAGCATGCCGATGCTCCTCTTTTTAGCACCCGCGCACGGATTCGCGCGAAAACGCGTTTTAAGCATGCACATGCATCTTTTGGTAGACGAGATTGAAGTTTTCTGCAAAACCACAAGATGTGCATGCAAATGGTGCTTTTCGCAGAACGCGCACGTGGATTTCTACCAAACAACGTTCTAAGCATGCCGATGCTGCTCTTTTTAGCACCCGCGCACGGATTCGTGCGAAAACGCGTTTTAAGCATGCACATGCATCTTTTGGTAGACGAGATTGAAGTTTTCTGCAAAACCACAAGATGTGCATGCAAATGGTGCTTTTGGCAGAACGCGCACGTGGATTTCTACCAAACGACGTGCTAAGCATGCCGATGCTCCTCTTTTTAGCACCCGCGCACGGATTTGTGCGAAAACGCGTTTTAAGCATGCACATGCATCTTTTGGTAGACGAGATTGAAGTTTTCTGCAAAACCACAAGATGTGCATGCAAATGGTGCTTTTCGCAGAACGCGCACGTGGATTTCTACCAAACAACGTGCTAAGCATGCCGATGCTGCTCTTTTTAGCACCCGCGCAGGATTCGTGCGAAAACGCGTTTTAAGCATGCACATGCATCTTTTGGTAGACGAGATTGAAGTTTTCTGCAAAACCACAAGATGTGCATGCAAATGGTGCTTTTGGCAGAACGCGCACGTGGATTTCTACCAAACGACGTGCTAAGCATGCCGATGCTCCTCTTTTTAGCACCCGCGCACGGATTCGCGCGAAAACGCGTTTTAAGCATGCACATGGATCTTTTGGTAGACGCGGATGAAGTTTTCTGCAAAACCACAAGATGTGCATGCAAATGGTGCTTTTGGCAGAACGCGCACGTGGATTTCTACCAAACGACGTGCTAAGCATGGCGATGCTGCTCTTTTTAGCACCCGCGCACGGATTTGTGCGAAAACGCGTTTTAAGCATGCACATGCATCTTTTGGTAGACGAGATTGAAGTTTTCTGCAAAACCACAAGATGTGCATGCAAATGGTGCGTTTCGCAGAACGTGCACGTGGATTTCTACCAAACAACGTGCTAAGCATGCCGATGCTGCTCTTTTTAGCACCCGCGCACGGATTCGTGCGAAAACGCGTTTTAAGCATGCACATGCATCTTTTGGTAGACGAGATTGAAGTTTTCTGCAAAACCACAAGATGTGCATGCAAATGGTGCTTTTCGCAGAACGCGCACGTGGATTTCTACCAAACAACGTGCTAAGCATGCCGATGCTGCTCTTTTTAGCACCCGTGCACGGATTCGTGCGAAAACGCGTTTTAAGCATGCACATGCATCTTTTGGTAGACGAGATTGAAGTTTTCTGCAAAACCACAATATGTGCATGCAAATGGTGCTTTTCGCAGAACGCGCACGTGGATTTCTACCAAACAACGTGCTAAGCATGCCGATGCTGCTCTTTTTAGCACCCGCGCACGGATTCGTGCGAAAACGCGTTTTAAGCATGCACATGCATCTTTTGGTAGACGAGATTGAAGTTTTCTGCAAAACCACAAGATGTGCATGCAAATGGTGCTTTTCGCAGAACGCGCACGTGGATTTCTACCAAACAACGTGCTAAGCATGCCGATGCTGCTCTTTTTAGCACCCGCGTACGGAATCGTGCGAAAACGCGTTTTAAGCATGCACATGCATCTTTTGGTAGACGAGATTGAAGTTTTCTGCAAAACCACAAGATGTGCATGCAAATGGTGCTTTTGGCAGAACGCGCACGTGGATTTCTACCAAACGACGTGCTAAGCATGCCGATGCTGCTCTTTTTAGCACCCGCGCACGGATTCGCGCGAAAACGCGTTTTAAGCATGCACATGCATCTTTTGGTAGACGCGGATGAAGTTTTCTGCAAAACCACAAGATGTGCATGCAAATGGTGCTTTTGGCAGAACGCGCACGTGGATTTCTACCAAACGACGTGCTAAGCATGGCGATGCTGCTCTTTTTAGCACCCGCGCACAGATTTGTGCGAAAACGCGTTTTAAGCATGCACATGCATCTTTTGGTAGACGAGATTGAAGTTTTCTGCAAAACCACAAGATGTGCATGCAAATGGTGCTTTTGGCAGAACGCGCACGTGGATTTCTACCAAACGACGTGCTAAGCATGCCGATGCTGCTCTTTTTAGCACCCGCGCACGGATTCGTGCGAAAACGCGTTTTAAGCGTGCACATGCATCTTTTGGTAGACGCGAATGAAGTTTTCTGCAAAACCACAAGATGTGCATGCAAATGGTGCTCTTGGCAGAACGCGCACGTGGATTTCTACCAAACGACGTGCTAAGCATGCCGATGCTGCTCTTTTTAGCACCCGCGCACGGATTTGTGCGAAAACGCGTTTTAAGCATGCACATGCATCTTTTGGTAGACGAGATTGAAGTTTTCTGCAAAACCACAAGATGTGCATGCAAATGGTGCTTTTCGCAGAACGCGCACGTGGATTTCTACCAAACAACGTGCTAAGCATGCCGATGCTGCTCTTTTTAGCACCTGCGCACGGATTCGTGCGAAAACGCGTTTTAAGCATGCACATGCATCTTTTGGTAGACGCGGATGAAGTTTTCTGCAAAACCACAAGATGTGCATGCAAATGGTGCTCTTGGCAGAACGCGCACGTGGATTACTACCAAACGACGTGCTAAGCATGCCGATGCTGCTCTTTTTAGCACCAGCGCACGGATTCGTGCGAAAACGCGTTTTAAGCATGCACATGCATCTTTTGGTAGACGAGATTGAAGTTTTCTGCAAAACCACAAGATGTGCATGCAAATGGTGCTTTTCGCAGAACGCGCACGTGGATTTCTACCAAACAACGTGCTAAGCATGCCGATGCTGCTCTTTTTAGCACCTGCGCACGGATTCGTGCGAAAACGCGTTTTAAGCATGCACATGCATCTTTTGGTAGACGCGGATGAAGTTTTCTGCAAAACCACAAGATGTGCATGCAAATGGTGCTCTTGGCAGAACGCGCACGTGGATTACTACCAAACGACGTGCTAAGCATGCCGATGCTGCTCTTTTTAGCACCAGCGCACGGATTCGTGCGAAAACGCGTTTTAAGCATGCACATGCATCTTTTGGTAGACGAGATTGAAGTTTTCTGCAAAACCACAAGATGTGCATGCAAATGGTGCTTTTCGCAGAACGCGCACGTGGATTTCTACCAAACGACGTGCTAAGCATGCCGATGCTGCTCTTTTTAGCACCCGCGCACGGATTCGTGCGAAAACGCGTTTTAAGCGTGCACATGCATCTTTTGGTAGACGCGAATGAAGTTTTCTGCAAAACCACAAGATGTGCATGCAAATGGTGCTTTTGGCAGAACGCGCACGTGGATTTCTACCAAACGACGTGCTAAGCATGGCGATGCTGCTCTTTTTAGCACCCGCGCACAGATTTGTGCGAAAACGCGTTTTAAGCATGCACATGCATCTTTTGGTAGACGAGATTGAAGTTTTCTGCAAAACCACAAGATGTGCATGCAAATGGTGCTTTTGGCAGAACGCGCACGTGGATTTCTACCAAACGACGTGCTAAGCATGCCGATGCTGCTCTTTTTAGCACCCGCGCACGGATTCGTGCGAAAACGCGTTTTAAGCGTGCACATGCATCTTTTGGTAGACGCGAATGAAGTTTTCTGCAAAACCACATGATGTGCATGCAAATGGTGCTCTTGGCAGAACGCGCACGTGGATTTCTACCAAACGACGTGCTAAGCATGCCGATGCTGCTCTTTTTAGCACCCGCGCACGGATTTGTGCGAAAACGCGTTTTAAGCATGCACATGCATCTTTTGGTAGACGAGATTGAAGTTTTCTGCAAAACCACAAGATGTGCATGCAAATGGTGCTTTTCGCAGAACGCGCACGTGGATTTCTACCAAACAACGTGCTAAGCATGCCGATGCTGCTCTTTTTAGCACCTGCGCACGGATTCGTGCGAAAACGCGTTTTAAGCATGCCACATGCATCTTTTGGTAGACGCGGATGAAGTTTTCTGCAAAACCACAAGATGTGCATGCAAATGGTGCTCTTGGCAGAACGCGCACGTGGATTACTACCAAACGACGTGCTAAGCATGCCGATGCTGCTCTTTTTAGCACCAGCGCACGGATTCGTGCGAAAACGCGTTTTAAGCATGCACATGCATCTTTTGGTAGACGAGATTGAAGTTTTCTGCAAAACCACAAGATGTGCATGCAAATGGTGCTTTTCGCAGAACGCGCACGTGGATTTCTACCGAACAACGTGCTAAGCATGCCGATGCTGCTCTTTTTAGCACCCGCGCACGGATTCGTGCGAAAACGCGTTTTAAGCATGCACATGCATCTTTTGGTAGACGAGATTGAAGTTTTCTGCAAAACCACAAGATGTGCATGCAAATGGTGCTTTTCGCAGAACGCGCACGTGGATTTCTACCAAACAACGTGCTAAGCATGCCGATGCTGCTCTTTTTAGCACCCGCGCACGGATTCGTGCGAAAACGCGTTTTAAGCATGCACATGCATCTTTTGGTAGACGAGATTGAAGTTTTCTGCAAAACCACAAGATGTGCATGCAAATGGTGCTTTTCGCAGAACGCGCACGTGGATTTCTTCCAAACAACGTGCTAAGCATGCCGATGCTGCTCTTTTTAGCACCCGCGCACGGATTCGTGCGAAAACGCGTTTTAAGCATGCACATGCATCTTTTGGTAGACGAGATTGAAGTTTTCTGCAAAACCACAAGATGTGCATGCAAATGGTGCTTTTCGCAGAACGCGCACGTGGATTTCTACCAAACAACGTGCTAAGCATGCCGATGCTGCTCTTTTTAGCACCCGCGCACGGATTCGTGCGAAAACGCGTTTTAAGCATGCACATGCATCTTTTGGTAGACGAGATTGAAGTTTTCTGCAAAACCACAAGATGTGCATGCAAATGGTGCTTTTCGCAGAACGCGCACGTGGATTTCTACCAAACAGCGTGCTAAGCATGCCGATGCTGCTCTTTTTAGCACCCGGGCACGGATTCGTGCGAAAACGCGTTTTAAGCATGCACATGCATCTTTTGGTAGACGAGATTGAAGTTTTCTGCAAAACCACAAGATGTGCATGCAAATGGTGCTTTTCGCAGAACGCGCACGTGGATTTCTACCAAACAACGTTCTAAGCATGCCGATGCTGCTCTTTTTAGCACCCGCGCACGGATTCGTGCGAAAACGCGTTTTAAGCATGCACATGCATCTTTTGGTAGACGAGATTGAAGTTTTCTGCAAAAACCACAAGATGTGCATGCAAATGGTGCTTTTCGCAGAACGCCCCACGTGGATTTCTACCAAACAACGTGCTAAGCATGCCGATGCTGCTCTTTTTGGCACCCGCGCACGGATTTGTGCGAAAACGCGTTTTAAGCATGCACATGCATCTTTTGGTAGACGAGATTGAAGTTTTCTGCAAAACCACAAGATGTGCATGCAAATGGTGCTTTTCGCAGAACGCGCACGTGGATTTCTACCAAACAACGTGCTAAGCATGCCGATGCTGCTCTTTTTAGCACCCGCGCAGGATTCGTGCGAAAACGCGTTTTAAGCATGCACATGCATCTTTTGGTAGACGAGATTGAAGTTTTCTGCAAAACCACAAGATGTGCATGCAAATGGTGCTTTTGGCAGAACGCGCACGTGGATTTCTACCAAACGACGTGCTAAGCATGCCGATGCTCCTCTTTTTAGCACCCGCGCACGGATTCGCGCGAAAACGCGTTTTAAGCATGCACATGGATCTTTTGGTAGACGCGGATGAAGTTTTCTGCAAAACCACAAGATGTGCATGCAAATGGTGCTTTTGGCAGAACGCGCACGTGGATTTCTACCAAACGACGTGCTAAGCATGGCGATGCTGCTCTTTTTAGCACCCGCGCACAGATTTGTGCGAAAACGCGTTTTAAGCATGCACATGCATCTTTTGGTAGACGAGATTGAAGTTTTCTGCAAAACCACAAGATGTGCATGCAAATGGTGCTTTTCGCAGAACGCGCACGTGGATTTCTACCAAACAACGTGCTAAGCATGCCGATGCTGCTCTTTTTAGCACCCGCGCACGGATTCGTGCGAAAACGCGTTTTAAGCATGCACATGCATCTTTTGGTAGACGAGATTGAAGTTTTCTGCAAAACCACAAGATGTGCATGCAAATGGTGCTTTTCGCAGAACGCGCACGTGGATTTCTACCAAACAACGTGCTAAGCATGCCGATGCTGCTCTTTTTAGCACCCGCGCACGGATTCGTGCGAAAACGCGTTTTAAGCATGCACATGCATCTTTTGGTAGAAGAGATTGAAGTTTTCTGCAAAACCACATTATGTGCATGCAAATGGTGCTTTTCGCAGAACGCGCACGTGGATTTATACCAAACAACGTGCTAAGCATGCCGATGCTGCTCTTTTTAGCACCCGCGCACGGATTCGTGCGAAAACGCGTTTTAAGCATGCACATGCATCTTTTGGTAGACGAGATTGAAGTTTTCTGCAAAACCACAAGATGTGCATGCAAATGGTGCTTTTCGCAGAACGCCCACGTGGATTTCTACCTAACAACGTGCTAAGCATACCGATGCTGCTCTTTTTAGCACCCGCGCACGGATTTGTGCGAAAACGCGTTTTAAGCATGCACATGCATCTTTTGGTAGACGAGATTGAAGTTTTCTGCAAAACCACAAGATGTGCATGCAAATGGTGCTTTTCGCAGAACGCGCACGTGGATTTCTACCAAACAACGTGCTAAGCATGCCGATGCTGCTCTTTTTAGCACCCGCGCACGGATTCGTGCGAAAACGCGCTTTAAGCATGCACATGCATCTTTTGGTAGACGAGATTGAAGTTTTCTGCAAAACCACAAGATGTGCATGCAAATGGTGCTTTTCGCAGAACGCGCACGTGGATTTCTACCAAACAACCTGCTAAGCATGCCGATGCTGCTCTTTTTAGCACCCGCGCACGGATTCGTGCGAAAACGCGTTTTAAGCATGCACATGCATCTTTTGGTAGACGAGATTGAAGTTTTCTGCAAAACCACAAGATGTGCATGCAAATGGTGCTTTTCGCAGAACGCACACGTGGATTTCTACCAAACAACGTGCTAAGCATGCCGATGCTGCTCTTTTTAGCACCCGCGCACGGATTCGTGCGAAAACGCGTTTTACGCATGCACATGCATCTTTTGGTAGACGAGATTGAAGTTTTCTGCAAAACCACAAGATGTGCATGCAAATGGTGCTTTTCGCAGAACGCGCACGTGGATTTCTACCAAACAACGTGCTAAGCATGCCGATGCTGCTCTTTTTAGCACCCGCGCACGGATTTGTGCGAAAACGCGTTTTAAGCATGCACATGCATCTTTTGGTAGACGAGATTGAAGTTTTCTGCAAAACCACAAGATGTGCATGCAAATGGTGCTTTTCGCAGAACGCGCACGTGGATTTCTACCAAACAACGTGCTAAGCATGCCGATGCTGCTCTTTTAAGCACCCGCGCAGGATTCGTGCGAAAACGCGTTTTAAGCATGCACATGCATCTTTTGGTAGACGAGATTGAAGTTTTCTGCAAAACCACAAGATGTGCATGCAAATGGTGCTTTTGGCAGAACGCGCACGTGGATTTCTACCAAACGACGTGCTAAGCATGCCGATGCTCCTCTTTTTAGCACCCGCGCACGGATTCGCGCGAAAACGCGTTTTAAGCATACACATGGATCTTTTGGTAGACGCGGATGAAGTTTTCTGCAAAACCACAAGATGTGCATGCAAATGGTGCTTTTGGCAGAACGCGCACGTGGATTTCTACCAAACGACGTGCTAAGCATGGCGATGCTGCTCTTTTTAGCACCCGCGCACAGATTTGTGCGAAAACGCGTTTTAAGCATGCACATGCATCTTTTGGTAGACGAGATTGAAGTTTTCTGCAAAACCACAAGATGTGCATGCAAATGGTGCTTTTCGCAGAACGCCCACGTGGATTTCTACCAAACAACGTGCTAAGCATGCCGATGCTGCTCTTTTTAGCACCCGCGCACGGATTTGTGCGAAAACGCGTTTTAAGCATGCACATGCATCTTTTGGTAGACGAGATTGAAGTTTTCTGCAAAACCACAAGATGTGCATGCAAATGGTGCTTTTGGCAGAACGCGCACGTGGATTTCTACCAAACGACGTGCTAAGCATGCCGATGCTCCTCTTTTTAGCACCCGCGCACGGATTCGCGCGAAAACGCGTTTTAAGCATACACATGGATCTTTTGGTAGACGCGGATGAAGTTTTCTGCAAAACCACAAGATGTGCATGCAAATGGTGCTTTTGGCAGAACGCGCACGTGGATTTCTACCAAACGACGTGCTAAGCATGGCGATGCTGCTCTTTTTAGCACCCGCGCACAGATTTGTGCGAAAACGCGTTTTAAGCATGCACATGCATCTTTTGGTAGACGAGATTGAAGTTTTCTGCAAAACCACAAGATGTGCATGCAAATGGTGCTTTTCGCAGAACGCCCACGTGGATTTCTACCAAACAACGTGCTAAGCATGCCGATGCTGCTCTTTTTAGCACCCGCGCACGGATTTGTGCGAAAACGCGTTTTAAGCATGCACATGCATCTTTTGGTAGACGAGATTGAAGTTTTCTGCAAAACCACAAGATGTGCATGCAAATGGTGCTTTTGGCAGAACGCGCACGTGGATTTCTACCAAACGACGTGCTAAGCATGCCGATGCTGCTCTTTTTAGCACCCGCGCACGGATTCGTGCGAAAACGCGTTTTAAGCGTGCACATGCATCTTTTGGTAGACGCGAATGAAGTTTTCTGCAAAACCACAAGATGTGCATGCAAATGGTGCTCTTGGCAGAACGCGCACGTGGATTTCTACCAAACGACGTGCTAAGCATGCCGATGCTGCTCTTTTTAGCACCCGCGCACGGATTTGTGCGAAAACGCGTTTTAAGCATGCACATTCATCTTTTGGTAGACGAGATTGAAGTTTTCTGCAAAACCACAAGATGTGCATGCAAATGGTGCTTTTCGCAGAACGCGCACGTGGATTTCTACCAAACAACGTGCTAAGCATGCCGATGCTGCTCTTTTTAGCACCTGCGCACGGATTCGTGCGAAAACGCGTTTTAAGCATGCACATGCATCTTTTGGTAGACGCGGATGAAGTTTTCTGCAAAACCACAAGATGTGCATGCAAATGGTGCTCTTGGCAGAACGCGCACGTGGATTACTACCAAACGACGTGCTAAGCATGCCGATGCTGCTCTTTTTAGCACCAGCGCACGGATTCGTGCGAAAACGCGTTTTAAGCATGCACATGCATCTTTTGGTAGACGAGATTGAAGTTTTCTGCAAAACCACAAGATGTGCATGCAAATGGTGCTTTTCGCAGAACGCGCACGTGGATTTCTACCGAACAACGTGCTAAGCATGCCGATGCTGCTCTTTTTAGCACCCGCGCACGGATTCGTGCGAAAACGCGTTTTAAGCATGCACATGCATCTTTTGGTAGACGAGATTGAAGTTTTCTGCAAAACCACAAGATGTGCATGCAAATGGTGCTTTTCGCAGAACGCGCACGTGGATTTCTACCAAACAACGTGCTAAGCATGCCGATGCTGCTCTTTTTAGCACCCGCGCACGGATTCGTGCGAAAACGCGTTTTAAGCATGCACATGCATCTTTTGGTAGACGAGATTGAAGTTTTCTGCAAAACCACAAGATGTGCATGCAAATGGTGCTTTTCGCAGAACGCGCACGTGGATTTCTTCCAAACAACGTGCTAAGCATGCCGATGCTGCTCTTTTTAGCACCCGCGCACGGATTCGTGCGAAAACGCGTTTTAAGCATGCACATCCATCTTTTGGTAGACGAGATTGAAGTTTTCTGCAAAACCACAAGATGTGCATGCAAATGGTGCTTTTCGCAGAACGCGCACGTGGATTTCTACCAAACAACGTGCTAAGCATGCCGATGCTGCTCTTTTTAGCACCCGCGCACGGATTCGTGCGAAAACGCGTTTTAAGCATGCACATGCATCTTTTGGTAGACGAGATTGAAGTTTTCTGCAAAACCACAAGATGTGCATGCAAATGGTGCTTTTCGCAGAACGCGCACGTGGATTTCTACCAAACAACGTGCTAAGCATGCCGATGCTGCTCTTTTTAGCACCCGGGCACGGATTCGTGCGAAAACGCGTTTTAAGCATGCACATGCATCTTTTGGTAGACGAGATTGAAGTTTTCTGCAAAACCACAAGATGTGCATGCAAATGGTGCTTTTCGCAGAACGCGCACGTGGACTTCTACCAAACAACGTTCTAAGCATGCCGATGCTGCTCTTTTTAGCACCCGCGCACGGATTCGCGCGAAAACGCGTTTTAAGCATGCACATGGATCTTTTGGTAGACGCGGATGAAGTTTTCTGCAAAACCACAAGATGTGCATGCAAATGGTGCTTTTGGCAGAACGCGCACGTGGATTTCTACCAAACGACGTGCTAAGCATGGCGATGCTGCTCTTTTTAGCACCCGCGCACAGATTTGTGCGAAAACGCGTTTTAAGCATGCACATGCATCTTTTGGTAGACGAGATTGAAGTTTTCTGCAAAACCACAAGATGTGCATGCAAATGGTGCTTTTCGCAGAACGCGCACGTGGATTTCTACCAAACAACGTGCTAAGCATGCCGATGCTGCTCTTTTTAGCACCCGCGCACGGATTCGTGCGAAAACGCGTTTTAAGCATGCACATGCATCTTTTGGTAGACGAGATTGAAGTTTTCTGCAAAACCACAAGATGTGCATGCAAATGGCGCTTTTCGCAGAACGCGCACGTGGATTTCTACCAAACAACGTGCTAAGCATGCCGATGCTGCTCTTTTTAGCACCCGCGCACGGATTCGTGCGAAAACGCGTTTTAAGCATGCACATGCATCTTTTGGTAGACGAG